>NW_023425344.1:45536052-45835422 GCF_014108415.1 Molossus molossus
AGTCTTATATGGAATTCAAAAATGCTAATAAAAAACTGAAAATTAGAATGTTATATCTTTATTTGTTTTGTGTAAACAATAAAAGATGTCAGTTTGGCTTTTTTTTTTTAATAAGCAATTGTGATTTTAGGAGGCAGGACTACATGGGCCATAAAATCACAGCAGGATTTGCCTTTGAATTATGAATCCCAAATTTCATCAGACCATTGACATCAATGCTCCTCATAAGAACAAGCAAAACCTTACAATAAAAAAATAATCAGTTGAAAAAGTTACTTTAGAAAAGCAAGAGAACTCTTCAGATATTTAACATACTGCTTTTTAAAAGATCATGATGACAATTTATTTAAAGTAAATGGATAGAAGTTATAAAATGCTTACACCTTAAGAATAACTATCCAAAGAACAAGGGTCTTGTATTTGTGGATATCTCACCTAGGAAAGAACAAGCTTCTCTCAGTTTGATTGACATGGTGAAGACGTGAGTTCTGTCACAGTGAAATGCTCTGTCTCTCTGACTCCATCCGGTTCAAGCCTGTGCTGTCCCATGGCCTTCTGCTCCGTCTTGCATATAGACATGCTAATCTTGAAAGTAATTCTGCTTGCAGCTTGAGTTTTCCAAAAAAGACCCTCTTATTTTCTCTTCCCTTGATATACCAAAAAAAAAAAAAAAAAAAAAAAAACCTGAACTCTGATTTTTTTTAAGAAGGATTTGAAGAACCACTAGAGCCGCCATCTTCTCAGTTGGACCTTCTCAGTCAGTAACCTCCCAAACTCTACCCCAAACTCTGCCATTTTGAATTTTGGCCTTTTGAAACATCAGGTGTGTAGACTCTGTGTTGGTAATACCATTTCTTAAGGGACAGTACAGAATATTCCCCTCTTCAGAAGAAAACTTAATCCATGTTTTCTAAGTCTCCTTATAACCCTAATAGTTATATATTATTTAATATGGTAAATGGCATGTTAAACCATTTGAATTAATAATAATTTCATTGATTTTTAAGATGATATTATTTTTAAAAAGTATTTGTTTTGAGTTTACTACAGAAATAATTCCAGCTAATTTTGTAGTGCCAAAAATAATAAATAAATAAATAAACCATTATATCTTTTTTAAAATTTTGTTTTTGTTACAGATGTTTCTCCTTTTTTACCCCATTGACAACCTCCTCCCCATCCCCCCGCCCCGTCCCCGGTTTTGTTGTCCATGTCCATTGGTTATGCATACATGCATATAAGTTCTGTGGTTTATCTCTTCCCTCCCCCCACCACCCCCTTTTCTGAGAGTGTCAGTCTGTACCCTACTTCCATGTTTCTGGGTCTACCCTATTCTTCAGACTGTTATGTTCATTATATTCCACAAATAAGTGAGATCATGTGGTATCTGTCTTTTTCTGCTTGGTTTGTTTCACTTAGGATAATACTTTCCAGGTCCCTCCATGTCGTCTCAAAGAATAAGAGATATTTCTTTCTTACAGCTGCATAGTACTCCATTGTATATATGTACCACCGCTTTTTTATCCATTCGTCTACTGATGGACACCTGGGCTTTTTCCAGATCTTAGCTATTGTAAATAGTGCTGCTATGAACATGGGGGTACATACATTCTTTATGATTGGTGTTTCAGGCTTCTTAGGGTGTATTCCTAGAAGTGGGATCACTGGGTCAAATGGCAGTTCAATTTTTAATTTTTGAGGTAACATCATCTTGTTTTCCATAGTGGCTGCACGAGTCTGCATTCCCACCAGTAGTGTACTAGAGTCCCCTTTACTCCACACCTTCGCCAACACTTGTTTGATGATTTGTTGATGGCGGCCATTCTAAACAATTATATCTTGATGTCAAAAGCTCGAAGTAGATTATTTGATATTTTAAAATGAATTTGTTTGTTCTCTTAACTTCTAAGGCAAAAGATGTTGATCTCACTTTATAGTAAAGGTATAAACAGTGAATCTGAATTCATATGAAATTAATGGAACTATTATAAGTAATAAGTCTTAAAATAAAATTGAGGGAGAGAAAGAAATTACTTATAATACATATTCTAAAACCATAAATGATATGACACTATAAGCAGAAATATAATTCTGTGATAACCAGTTATCAAATTCAAGGTCACAATTTCAAGGGAGTGATGGATATTTATTACTATTCACACTCCTTTTATAAGTTTTAAGATATATTATGCATTATAAGTTCTTACTAAAAATAGTTTTAGCACAAATGTGGAATATCAAATCTGTCTTTAAAGAATTAGGAGATCGTCTACATTGAGACAGATACATAATACATTTTAAAATAAACTAGTAAAATTACTTCTAAGCATTATTATACATGCTTTGGAAGAATTTCCAAGTGAAGTACTAATTTACATTTTTTGAAAAGAAAGGATATGCAATAAATTACTTTACAAATGGATTTTTAAACAATGAGTAAAATTACTTACGTTGATGTTTTTGAAATGTTTTGTATATCTTACTTCTTCCAAAGTAATTCACATTTATTTATGCATTACATTAGAATGAAGTAAATTAAGGTCATTCTTAGGAATAGCTGAAACTTGACATGAATATCCTTGCTGTTTGAAAATGAAAAACAATGTATATGGAGTCGCTGTTCATAGTGAGAGCAGTTTTATAAGAAAACCATTATGTGTACAAGTTGCAGTTTGATTGTTTCTGAGCATCTTCTGGATTGAAAGTTGGCAGGCTGTAAATCAGTACCATCTCTTTGATATAAAGTAACTAGAATTATATATTATCACTTGCAAAAAGTTTGGTTGTTCTCCATTCTTTTACCTTAAATCATCTCTGAAATAGGCAACTGTTGTATTTGATACAACAAACATATTTTTATAAGTGTCATGTGTTTGGCTTTTTGTTTTTGTTTTCTTGATTTTGAAAGAGAGAGAGAGAGAGAAAGAGAGAGAGAGAGAGAAGTATCAATCAGCTGCCTCCTGCACTTGTCCCACCACAAATATTGAGTCCAAAACCCAGGCATGTGTCCTGACTGGGAATTGAACCAGTGACCTCTCTGTGTATTAGATGACGCTCAACCAACTGGGCCACACTGGCCAGGGTGAGTGTCATATGTTTTTGATAGTCATTTTTGTTAATCTTATGTAAAGAATATTACACTGGTTGTGTTAATATTCAAATATTTTAGAAATTATTCTTTTTAACTCACAATGAAACAGAACAGAAATTATGTGGAAAGTAATCTCACAATTGAGTGACAATTATTTAAGTTTTACTTTACATACAAAAATATATTTTATACAAATTGTACTTCTTAAATCCTACATATTTTGAAAGAGTATCCTTATAAAAATATCTTTTGATGAAAATTGAAGGGAAATAAGGTAATATTAATTATTGACTCAACTTATATTTTGTCAAACTTATATGTTAAATTTTGGTACCAATGTCTTTAGCTAAGATTAATTTCAGGCATGTTCTGTCTATAACCAGTAATTGATTATTTCTTTTTTTAAAATATAATTTATGTTATTTTTATAGATATAGATATATAACAAACTACAGATATTTAAATATTTTAGTGACTTATAGAATCTTCTCTATCTATCAGATATATAAGTATCTTATAGTATTACATATACATATTGTTCAAAGACACTGACGATAGATATAGAATTTCACATAATAGCAGGAGGGTGAATGGGAGCCACAAACGACTCAAAAAGCCAAAGCAGTCCTGAGAAAATAAAACAATGCTGGAGGCATCACAATTCCTGATTTCAAACATTATTACAAAGCTACAGAAACCAAAACAGTATGATGCTTGCATAAAAATAGATTCATAGTTCAATGGGACAGATTTAGGAGCCCAGAAAAAAACCCACTTATATACAGTTGACTAATATTTGACAAGGGACTCAAGAAGATTCAATGGGGAAAGGATGATCTCATCGAAACATGGTGTTGAGGATGCTGGACAATCATACCCAGAAGAATAATTTTGGACCCCTATCTTAAACCATTCACAAAATGTAACTCACAATGATATAAAGACTTAAATGTATGACCTGAAAATGTAAAAGTACTAGAAGAAAGCATAGGGAAAGAGCTCTGTGACAGGGGTCTGAAATGATACCAAAAATCCCAAGCAACAAAAGCAAAAATCAACAAGTGGAACTATATCAAACTAAAACCTTCGTACAGCACAAGAAATGATCATTAAAATTAAAAGACAACTGACTAGCTCATGTGGCTCAGTGGTTGAGCATCGACCCATGCACCAAGAGGTTACCAGTTCAATTCCCGGTCAGGGCACATGCCCAGCTTGTGGGCCTGATCCCCAGTGTAGGGCATGCAGGAGGCGGCCGGTTGATGTTTTCTCTCATCGACATTCTCTCTCTCTCTCCCTATCCCTTGCTCTCTCTCTGAAATCAGTGAAGAAAAAAATAATTTAAAAAAATTAAAAGACAGCCTACAGAATGAGAGAGAAAATATTTGCAAACCTCCTGTTAAGAGGTTAATACCCAAAATATATAAGGCACTCATATAACTCAATAGCAAAAAAATTGATTAAAAAATGGGCAATTTGAAAAGACATTCTTCCAAAGAAGACATAAAAAGCCAACAGGAACATGGAAAGATTCTCTACATAACTAACCATCAGGGAAATGCGTATTAAAACTGATATCATCACAATAATCTAGTTACTATTTAACAGGAAAGGAACAGAGAGAAGATTAGCTAATTTAACACTCTAGGTCTTTTCCCACTGATTGATGGGGGAAAGACTGTTCAGACGCAGGTCTAGTAAAGTCTAAATGGCCTGGGAGGTGCCTACCTGTCCATCACACCTAGGAGCGAGTCAGTGTCCCGGATGGGCATGGCCTCCGCAAGCCTGCGAAACCTGAATATTTAATCTAGACAAAGAAAGACTCTCTCTCTCTCTCTCTCTCTCTCTCTCTCTCTCTCTCTCTCTCTCTCTCCCCCCCCCCCCCTTGCTGCTGGAGGCAGAATCCTGGCTGTGGGGCTCCCATGTCTGGTCCCCGCCATGCGGCCCACAGGAATGGGGGACCCACACAATGGCTAGTGGACTGACGCCTGATCTGGACCCAGCTGCATCACCGAGTGGACACTCGGACCCTGGCCTTATTTCTGGCTTTGCTGAATCCACAACTCCCCTCTTCCAAGGCTGGACTGAGGGACATGGCACTTTACAACCCCAGAAGTGTAACTCCATGTGGGTAAAAACCACCCACTCTCCCGTGGGGGGCTTCCGGATATGGTGATTCCAACAGTGCCCCAAGAACCTCCTGCCCATGAGGATTGGAGGGATCTGGTCCCTTTATCTCTCTGGTAACAAAACCAGAATGAGATATCACCTCATACCTGTTAGAATGGTTACTATAAAAAAAGAAGAAATGACAAATGTTGACAAACTATGGAGAAAATGAAACCTTGTGCACTGTTGATGAGAATGTAAATAGGTACAGTCATTATAGAAACTATTAAAAATAGAACTACCACATGACACAGCAATCTTACTTCTAGGTATATAACCATAAACACAGAAAAAAAAAACTGTCTTGAAGAGATAACTGCACCCCCATATTTATTGCAACATTATTCTCAATACCCAAGATATGAGAACTACCTAAATGTCCATGAACAGATAATAGATACACATAAGTGGATAAACATACACCTGTAAGTGGATATTTTTCCATTGACCTGCGCAGTTCAATTGCCAGCAGTTCAATTGACCCACACACTTCAATTGACCTGTGCAGTTCTAACCAGCATGGCTCAAGTGTCCACTGTATATATGCTATTCAGCCATAAAGAAAGGAGGAAATTCTGCTTCTTGTAACAACACTGATGGATATTGAGGGAGTTATGCTAAGTGAAATACATCAGACAGAGAAAGACAAATACTGTCTGTTCTCACTTATGTGTAGAATCTAAAAAAAAAAAAAGCTGAGCGCATAGTAATAGAGAGTAGAACGGAGGCTGTCAGAGGCTGCAGGGTGGCGAAACTGGGGAGAAGACATTTGTGAAAGAGTACAGCTCCCCGCTACGAGATAAATAATCTCTGGGGATCTAATGTGTGACAGGGTGATTACGAGGATCAGTATTGTATTATGTACTTGAAAGTTTTTAAGAGAGCAAATCTTAATGTTATCAACACACACAGAAATCATAATTATGTCAGCGGATGGTGATGTTAACTAACCATACTGTAGTAATCATTTTGCTATATACCCATGTGTCTAATTATCACATATACCTTAAATTTACATGTTATATCAATAGTATCTCAATAAAGGTGGAAAAATACTACATTAAACTTAAAAGATACCTAGTTGAATGTATTTTAATATTGTATATGTATCATATAATAGTATGCAACTTTAAATAACTGCAATTTTTTATCACAAAATAAAGAAGATTATAAAAAGCTAGAATTCATTATGTGATTATAGTTAGTAATAATGTGAGGTTTTTGTATATATTAATTTATTTAGATTTTATAACAATTATTGGTTAGGCACTATTATTAGCCACATTTTATAGATGAAAAAACTGAGGCACAGAGAGAATAAAAAACTTTCTGTCATATAACTAGCTAGTGGCAAAGCCAATAGTTAAAGCGAGGCCTTCTGGCTCCAAATCATACATGCTTAACCCCTGGGGTATTATGTTTCTATGCTCGTGGAAGCTATGCTACTATTTACAGCAGTACAATGTTTTACTATTTAGCTTAAAAGGTCTTTACTTGCCTTCCAAAAATGAAGTAGCATCTGAAAGAAGTTCAATACTAAAATTTTAGTGCTTTACTTTAAAGAACAAAATTCACTTGAGATAAATATTAAGCATTATTATTGGCATCACCATGAACAAAGAAATTTGACTTCACAATGTCACAGTATTTTGCAAAGTTTCTTTCCATTTTAAGAAAAAGTGAAATTAAATTCAAAATGAATTCCAAGTCATATGCTTTTGTTTTAATCCTCACCCAAGGATATGTTTATTGATCTTAGAGAAAGATGATGAGAGAAAGAGAGAGAGACAGAGAGAGGGAGAGAGAGAAACATCCATTGGTTGCCTCCCCTAAAGGCCCCGACTGGGAATGAACCTGCAAACCCACAACCTTTCGGTGTATGGGCCGATGTTCCAACTGAGCTGCACTGGCCAGGGTCAAGTCATACACTTTTAAACATACTAAACTTTACACTGAATATCTGTCAAATATATTAAAGATTAACAATAAAATGCATTCAGAATGCTTGTTTGTCAAATATATATTAACATTCTCCACATGAATTATTGCATTGGCCGATTAAAAGGAGATAAAAGTTACTGAGAATTAAGTATTAAAGACAATGTGGAGGGTTAAACATAAATAGGTGGTGAATTAAATAATAGCAGGAACATCAACATTCTGAGAGAGGAGAAAGAATCTATCAAATACAGAATATAATTTACAAAAGTAGTTACAAAATAGTCACAGAAATGCCCAGCAGGTGGGGCTCAGTGGATTGGGCATCATCCCACGGAGTGAGAGGTCCTGGTACGACTCTGGTCAGGGCTCATGTCCAGGTTGTGGGCTCGATCCCCAGTGTGGGACGTGCAGAAGGCAGCTGGTGGATGTTTCTCTCTGACATTGATGTTTCTATCTCTCTCTCCCTTCCTCACTTTCTAAAAAATCAATAAAAACATATTTTTAAAAATAGTCACAGAAATGTAAAGTACAGCATAAGAAATAGTGAGTAATATTGTAATAACTATGTATGGTGCCAGGTGGTGACTGAAACTATCAGGGAGAAGACTTTTTAAAATATATGATGATCTAATGATGATGTGGTACACCTGAAACTAATACAAAATAGTATTAAATGTAAACTGTAACTGAAAGAAATAAAAATAAAACAAAAACAAAAAACATGGTTATCAGGTTAGTTCTTCTATATTTTTAATTGGGTAATCCCCAAAGATCCATAGCATCCAAAATATCCAGTACATTTTTCTAAGAATATTACTTTTAAAAACCTTTCACTAGCAACATTTATGGAAAATTCAGTATATTTGAATGCAGTCTATTTTATCTTTGTTATTATTGATAGATATTCTACCTTAAAATATCATCCAAATTAGTTTATTTGGTGATTCTATTTTTGCCCCAGGGATAAAATGTATCCAAAGCTAATGCTTCTTTTAAAGGACACTTTTAAACTGTCAGAAGATGTGTAGTCAAGAAGAGCACTTGGGTGCATTACAAAACAAGTCTCTAAATATCCTGGCCAGCCAACACGAAAGCACAAGAAGGGAAAAATCATGTCAGCGTGAAGCTGCACACTTAGCATAGCATAAAGACAGATAATGCCAAACTGCAAAATAGCAGTGAGTAAAAAGTAAAATATCCCCAAATTGTTGTGCGTAGCATCTTGGTCTGCCCCTCCACCTCAGCCCAGCTGCATGTTTTGGAAAGAGCAAATGCAGACAGAAAATCTGCAGGGACAACAGAAGAGAGACACTAGAAAAGAGCCACGAGCATGATTTGGAATAACTACCAAGAAGATTAAACCCACTCTAAGTCAAAAACATTGCAGAAGTGTCTAGATAGAGTCGAGCATGCTCTCCAGGGAAAGATTCAAAGTATCAGCTACTTACTTGCAAAGGCACCATTTAAAGCTATGAGTGCTATTTAAAGAGACCAGCCAAATTCTAAAGGATGGCATGATTTAAAGGCCAGCTGTTGTAACACCTAGACGCTGTGGGACAAAAATTAAAGGGCAAAAAGGACATTAAGAAACCTCCTTTACCAATTCGGGAAAAGAAGAAGGAAATTTTAAGGCATTAAAAGTAAACCATTCATTTGGAGTGCTCATAAAACCTACCACATCAACACCTTTAAATATATATATATATATATATATATATATATATATATATATATATATATATATATATCCTAAAGCAACTAGACTTTGATAACCTGGCAGAAGAGGGCACCATTAAACTAATAATCTTTCACACACTCAATTATCATAAAAATCAGTAGATAAAAATAAAGTCTTTACATAGCTAGTATAGAAAATCTGGAAACAAAATTCCAAACACATCAAGCTGAGGAAGACTACCCAGTGAAACATAGTCACAAACCAGAAGAAAATACAATTAAACACCCCAAATACAGTTAAATACATTCAAACAAGCCTCATTTATATGCAAAAGTATGTTGAATCCAAAATTCAAAAACTAAACTCCCCCAAAACTGAACAAAATCCAGGTGATTGAAAACAGAAAGAAATTGAAAATAACACAAAATCTCAAATATTTTTAAAGTCCTCAAGTAGCCTGGCCAGAGTGGCCAGTGGTTGAGCATCAACCCATGCACCAGGAGGTCGCCGGTTTGATTCCCAGTGAGGGCACAAGCCCAGGTTGTGGGCCAAATCCCCAGTTGGTGGCATGCAGGAGGCGAACAATTGATGTTCTTTCTCATCAATGTTTCTACCTCTCTCTTCCTCTCCCTTTCTCTCTCTCTGAAAAACAATAAAGAAAAAAATAAAAGAATAAAGTCCTCAAGGAGATTAGATTCATATGAAATTTAATAAAAGACATTTAAGAAAGTAAGAAAAATAACCAAGAGAAGAAATATGACAGAAAGAAAAAAGTAAAAAACCATGTTAGTAGAAATGGAAAAAAGTAGAATATATTTAAAGTATGAGTTCCTGAATATAAATATGAAACAAGGCAAAAATAAAACAAGTTGAAAAAACAACATACAATCCAAGAAGCATTTCAGAAATAGAAAGAAAAACAGAAAAAAGGAATCTATGCATTTAAAAGTGATTACTGGATATCTGGGGAAATTATTAAAGAAAGACCAACTCCAAGTTATAGTGTAGTAAAACTATTAGATTTCAAAAATGGAAATATGAAATCATGAAGACTTTCAAGAAAAAAGATTAAATAACTTAAAAAAGCGAAAGTAGCAGACGCATCAGACTTTTTAAAACCAGCATAAAAAATGAAGTAACATTGGAACACACTAAAATAGAAAGAGAGAGAGAGGGGGAGAAAGAGAGAGGGAAAGAGGGAGGAAAGAAAGATTATCTCAGCTCATCCTCCTTTTAAATATCAAGGAAGAAAACAGTTCTCATCATACAGGAACTTAAGGGAATCTTCACCTTCAGATTGTTTCTAAAAATCTACAGAAGATGTAGATCATTCAACCAAGTATGACCAGAAAAACTAATGAGCATATGGAAACAAATGAAAGTGATCAGAGTGGAAAATTAAAAATGAAAAGGTTTATGTTTAGATAAGCAAAAGTTGGGTGTTAAAATATTGACAACTGATTAACTAAGTAATGAAAGGTCTGAGGACATTGAAAAACATACAAATAAAACGGTAATAACTAAAATAAATAAATAAATACAGCCCTGGCCAGTTTTGCTCAGTGGTTAGAGCCGCGGCCTGCGGTCCAGAGAGACCCGGGTTTGGTTCCCACTAAGGGCATGTACCTTGGTTGCAGTTTGTCGCTGGCCCTGGCTGGGTCGAGCGGGAGGCAGCCATTCGATGTGTCCCTTTCACATCAATGTTTCTCCTCTCTCTCTTCCTCTCTCTCCTTCCCACTCTATCTGAACAAAAAATGGAAAAATGTCCTTGGATGAGGATAAAAAACAACTAAAAAAAAAAAATACAAACCTTTGTAAGTAAAACAAATAAGAAAAAGATAAAAAGAGTAAACATCGTACAGATAATAAATGTAGTAAATAAAAAATGCACACAATTATAAAGTATTATAAAATTAGAAAATTTTTATCATTCATAACAGTAAGAGAAAATGGGTTTATCTCACCTGTTTAAAGAAAAATAAAAAAAGGTTTTCAAGTTGGCCCCCAAAGACCTAAATATATGTTGTATACAAGACTACAAGCAACTGATCTAAAAAAACTAAACAGAAGTGTTGAATATACAGTGATTGAAAAAGGTTTTGCTGGCAAATGGATACAGAAGGCAAGCACAGATAGTGATCCTACTACAAGACAAATTGAAATCCAGGTGCTGGAACATTATGCATGAAAAGAATACTTTTGAATGCTAAAAGCCAAACTTCCCAATAAATATATAAAATGTATGACTATTTAAGAATGAAATCATACATTAATCACCTTAATAATGCACATACTATAAGAGATGTGATAAGATGCAGATTTTAATGCATCACACTCAGTGAAAGATAGACCAAGTTGACAAAATAAATGAATAAATAAATATAGGTAAGAAGAAAAAGGTCTAAATATAATTAATATGACAGATTTTATTTGAACACAATACCTTATACATGCTTTCTCAGATGGCTATATTACAGCAATTCTCAATCTGTGGGTCCTGACCCCTTTGGGGGTTGAACAACCCTTTCACTGGGGTCGCCTAAGACATAACAGTAGCAAAATTACAGGAACTGTATTAAAGGGTCACAGCATTAGGAAGGCTGAGGACAGCTGCATAGCACATTCACAAAAATAGATCTGTAGTAGATTAGAAAGTATACTGTATATGAGTCACTTTAATAAAGCATAATATTACAAAAATCTACAAACAGCATTTTCTGATCATAATGAGATAAGATTAAAAAATACTTTACAACAAAATATGAAGACCATGCTTGTTTTCAGCTCCTACATGTAAAAACTTGAAAGTCATTATTCCTATTCTTGCACTAAGAAAAAAAGCCAAACAAAATAAAAATCAATAACTTTATTAGTCTTGTTAGAGAGTTGCCTTGAAATTTGAAGAAAAGCAAATATAGATTTAGATCTAGGGCATAATACTCTAGAACTATATACTAGTAAAAACATTTAAATAGTAATTTTGAATAATCACTGGAGGTTTTGTAAGAATTAGTGTGATGGGCCCTGGCCAGTTTGGCTCAGCAGTGAGAGCGTCAGCCTGTGGTCCGGAGAGACCTGGGTTCGGTTCCCGCTAAGGGCATGTACCTTGGTTGCAGTTTGTCCCCGGCCCTGGTTGGGTCGTGCAGGCAGCAGCCACTCGATGTGTCCCTTTCACATTGATGTTTCTCTCTCTCTCTTTCTCTCTCTCCCTCCCACTCTATCTGAACAAAAAATGAAAAAAATGTCCTCAGGTGAGAATTAAAAAAAAAAAAAAAATAGAATTAGTGTGATGGTAAGAAAATCCAAGGGCTGGAGTCTCAGCCTTTAAGAGCTTCTAAAATCTAAAGGCTGTAGTCTTCCCAACTGTCCGGATTTTTGCCTCCAGAAGTCCCACCCTGTTTTCTTAGTTAAGGATCGAGAAAGTTCCCCTTTTCACTCTGGCGGTAGGGAAGAGGAAAGTAACCATTTTGTAATACATTCAGAATATTCTCCACCATAAAGAGCTACTCTCCAGGAAAAGAGAATTTCCCAAAGATTTAACCAACCTTGGGAAAGGCTTCCTGCCCACAATAGACTTCCTGTCCCACTTAAGGGGATTGGGAGAGGAAAGCTTAGAAACACACCTGAAGATCACAGCCCAGGGACAAAACTGAGAGCTGAAAATAAGATTATAGTACCTTAGCCCTGTCCATGTCTTACACTACATCCACTGAGCTTCAGTATAATCAGAGGGGATTACGGCCAAAAGGGTGTAACACATAGACTCTATTTCAACAGGAGTATTTAGGGGATCTCAGAGAAAATGGGGGAGACAAAACAAGGGTGCAGAGCAATTTGAAACCTCTGGCACCTAAAACTATGCAAACATTTAGCCCTGGCCAGTTTGGCTCAGCAGTTAGAGTGTCGGCCTGCGGTCCGGAGAGACCCGGGTTTGGTTCCCGCTAAGGGCACATACTTCGGTTACAGTTTGTCCCCGGCCCTGGTTGGTCGTGCGGGTGGCAGCCACTCGATGTGTCCCTTCACGTCGATGTTTCTCTCTCTCTCTCTCCTTTCCTATCTCTCCCTCCCACTCTATCTGTACAAAAATGGAAAAAATATCCTCGGGTGAGGATAAAAAAAAAAAACTATGCAAACATTTAGGACAACTCAATTTTTAGCCAGATTAACAACATCTGAGATGAGAGGCTGACCTCAGTTTCTATTCTCCAACAATCATGTCCAGCTTTCAACAAAACATTACAAAATAGATTATAAAAAAAGAAAATCCATGGTCTGAATGAACCAGATTCATATATGGTAGACATTTTGAAATTATTAGGCTGGAACTTTAAAATAATTGTGATTAATATGCTAAAGGCAAGAAAGGAAAAAGTAAACAACGTAGAAAAAAATAGGTAACGTAAACAGAGAGATAAAAACACTAAGAAATAAATTTAAAAAATAGTTAAAACAAAATGCTAAAAATCAAAAGACTTTAACACACATAAAGCATGTCTTTGGTGAGCTCATCAGTAAACAGAAATAAAGAAATAAGCAGCGAGAGAACTGCCTGACATTGAGCTGAATGGAAGTCCTACAGCTATGGAATTAAAGTAGTAGCCACACTGAGACTGGTAGGAGGGGCAGAGGCGCTGACCAGCTGGTCCCACACCCACGTGTGGTGGATAAAAATCAGGAGGATACCTCAGCCGGGAGGTCCTCCCTGAGGAATGAGGGGTCCCCATCCCATACCAGGTGCCCTGCTTAGGGTTCTAGTGCCAGGAAGAGAAGTCCCCATAGCTTCTGGCTAGAAAACCAGCATGAACTGAGACTGAGGGAAGCTGCAGCTACTGGACACCCAGGCAATTCTTCTTAAATGGCTCACACACTGACTTACTTGGACATGCTCCCTGTAAGCTTGGAGGGAGGCAGCTTTAGGGGAGCCAGAGACTTACAGGGAAAAACTGAGCTGCTTGGCCTCAGGACAAGGGCTGGAGAGGTGGCTTTCTCCTGGACAGATGTGCTGGCAGAGGCTGTTGTTCCTTTGGTGAGTTCTTCCTTGGGGCTGCAGACACTGCCATATCTGGGACTCCAGCAGCCTGGCTCACACAGTTTGCCCCACCCTGGTGATTCCCTGAGGCCCTGCCCCACCCAACCTCCGGGCCCACCCAAGCTGTTTCCAAAGGCTTTACCATAGGATTGGCCTGTCTGGGATCCTTCTTCATAGTTTCCTAAAGTCTCTCAAACAAGCAGCATCTGGTCTCAGAGAGCCCAATAGCTCTTCTTAAGTGGTCCCAGGCCTGGCACTAGAAGCAGCTAGCCTTGGTTCACAACTTGGCTTTTTCGGGTACCTCCAAACCCAGCACAAGAAGCAGCCATCAGCAGGTCACTCTGTAGCTTAAGCCTGGTGGCCCTAGATAGAAAACAGGCAGTGGCTGACCTTGCCCCAGAGCCAGCACACCCAGTAAACAGCTCCAGACCACATCAAAACACCACCACCCAACCACCTCCACAAGTGACACACTCAATGAGTGGACTTAGTGGGTACCAGAGCCCTGTCGAAGTAAGTCTTGCTGTGTGGTGGGCGCCTACACAGCTGATCCTCCAAGGTAGTCAAAGGCCAGTGGTCAATGGGCACAGCCAGTCCTTGCAGTTAATTAGCCTGAGTATATCCCTCCCATTGACATGCCAACAGCAATCAAGACTCAATTACAGCAGAGGGTATAAAGTCCACACTAGTGGTACACCTTGAGGGCCCAGATGGGGTGATCAGGGAGACTGTGCCACTGGATCCTACAGGACACCTACAACAATAGGCCACCCTACAGAGCCTAGGAGACATAACAGCTCTACCTAATACATAGAAATAATCACAGAGAAGCAGCCAAAATGAGGCAACCAAGAAACATATCCCAAATGAAAGAACAAAACTCCAGGAAAAGAACTAAACAACATGGAGATAAGCAATCAATCAGATGCAGAGTTCAGAAAACAGGTTATAAGGTTGCTCAAGGAACTTGGCGAGACATTCAAGGGACTTAGTGAGACCTTCAAAGAACTTAAGGAGACCTCCAAGGAACTTAGTGAGAATATCAACAACATAAAAAAGGACCAGTCAGAAACAAAGGATACACTAACTGAAATAAAGAATAATTTACAGGGAATCAATAGTAGAGTAGGTAAAGCCAAGAAGCAACCCATCGATTTGAAATATAAGGAAGTAAAAAACACCCAATCAGAACAGCAAAGAGAAAAATGCATCCAAAAAATTGAGGATAGTGTAAGGAGCCTTTGGGACAACTTCCAGCATGCCAACATTCACATCACAGGGGTGCCAGAAGGAGAAGAGAGAGAGAGCAAGAAACTGAAAACCTATTTGAAACAATAATGACAGAAAACTACCCTAACTCGGTGAAGGAAACAGACATATAAGTCCAGGAAGCACAGAGAGTCCCAAACAAGATGAATCCAAAGACAACCACACCGAGACACATCATCATCAAAATGCCAAAAGTTAAATACAAAGAGAGAATCTTAAAAGCAGCAAGAGAAAAGCAGTTCATTACCTACAAAGGAGCTCCCATAAGAGTGTTTGCTGATTTCTCAAAAGCAACTTTGCAGGCCAGAAAGGACTAACAAGAGATATTCAAGGTGATAAAAAGCAATGGGCTACAACCAAGACTACTCTATCCTGCAAAGCTATCATTTAGAATCGATGGACATATCAAGAGTTTCATAGACAAGAGGAGTTCATCACTACCAAACCAGAATTATATGAAATTTTGAAGGATCATCTTGAAGGGGAAGAAGAACAAAAATATGAACAATAAAATGGCAATTAATACATAGCTATCAACAATTGAATCTACAAACAAAATGAGCAAGCAGAACAGAAACAGACTCATAGATACTGAGAATTTTTTGTTGCTTGCCAGATGGGTGGGGGCTGGAGGGATGGGTAAAAAAGATAAAATAAAAATTAAGAAGTACTAATTGGTTGTTAGACTGATGAACCTCAAAGGGGAGTGGGGAGGGAGGGCAGGATAAAATAGACCAAAGAACTTCTATGCATATATATATGCATAAACAATGAACACCACTGAGAATAGTGTGGGGAAGACTAGAGGGGGGTGAGGAGGGGGTTACTGGGGACAAAAGGGGAGACATCTGTAATACATTCAACAATAAAGATAGTTAGAAAAAAAGAAATGAGTTTTAAGATTCATGAATAGAAAAATTCCAAATTGAAATTCAAAGACCAAAAATAAGGTGAGATTGAAAAAAAAATTATAGAGAAAATCCAAGAACTAGAGAAATTTTCAAAAATAGTAGCATATGCTTAGTTGCAATGCCAGAAGTAATAGAAAGAGAGAAAAGATCTGGAAAAATATTTGAAGTAAAAATGGTGAAGAATTTTGTAAAATTATATAGCCACAAAACTATAGATGGAGAATGTTCTGAGAACATGAAGATAAAGCAAACAAAGTTTTCTCAAGTATATCATATTTTATTTGTAGAAAACCAAAGGCAAAGAGAAAAACTTAGAAGATAGAGGCATCAAGAACCATATTATCTACAGAAAAAAAAATATATATTTCAATTTTTATTAAATTTCTCATCAGAAACCTGTATCTACTCAAGGTTTTTAAGAGATAGAAGGATAGACAGATAGATGATGATAGATGATGATAGATAGATAGATAGATAGATAGATGATAGATAGATAGATAGATAGATAGATAGATAGATAGATGTGTCTATAGGTTTATATACACACATATGATTTCTAGCTCTGTCCACTAAGAGTGCTTGGAAGCGATGACAGCCTCATGGCACACAACAGAGTGAACACCAAAATCTAAGTTTCTAAAGACCATTTTAAAAGAAAAAAAAATAATCATGGATTCTTGGCAATGTAGCTAATTTAAGAGTTTGGGGGAAAAAAAAATGTAAGATGAGCCGAGAACATCTTGTGGTTCCAGAAATAAGGTACTGCTGAAAAAGAGGAAGAAGAAAAATGAGAAATCGGTTCAAGGTCTGACTGGTCAACTTAATGAAGCTCCTAAAGATCAAAACTGGAACAATTCAAGTAAAATATGTATGAAGACAGTCATGCAATAAGGAAATATTATTCATAGAGTAAAATAAATACAAATGAGTCTACATTAATAAAAAAATATTTAAATAATTATATAAGGGAGAAGAGACAGATTTTTCTTTGGAATTCTTAGATAAGAATTTCAAAAATTAAACTGAGAAGAAAAGAGTGAAATAAAAACACCATTAGTCAAACATCACAATAATGGTTGCAGGCAATGGATACTAAAGTTAGTATGCAAAAGTTTGAATTATGGTATAAGCATAGGTTAAAAGTGTTACTCTAAAGAGAAAAAGGTAACCTGGCAGTGGAGAAATCTAATAGAAATCACCTTTACTAAGTGGTTGAGGTTACTATTTCCTGTAATAAATAAGACACGTTGACATCAGGAAGTAATATGCTGAAAAGGACATGGCATTACTGAGGTAGTCTAGCCAAAAATCCATACCTGCATTCTAATATGAGAAAACATCAGTCAATGTCAAATTGAGGGACCTTCTACAAAGTAACTGACCACTGCTCACCGACAGTGTCAAGGTTGGGAAAGACTGGGTAAATGCCACAAATATAATGTGAAATATCTGAGTCTTGGATCAGAGAGAAAAAGAAAGAAAAGAAATGTTAGCCTGCAGTTTAGGTAATGGTATTTTACTAAAGTAAACTTCCAGGTTGTGGGCAACTATATCATGCTTATAATAGATGATAACAATAGAAGCAACAAACTTAAGGGAATATTGTAACTTTCTGTAATATTTTTGCAATTTTTTGTAAGCCTAACATTAATTCAAAATTAAATTTTTAAGAAACATGATACTATGTTTCTCAACGTTTCAATTGTACCTGGCTAAATATCAACCTCTACAATTATTTCTCATATTATTATGGGTCTATTTTTCTTTCTTTTTCTGCCCAGTATCCCTTTAAAGTATCTCATTGTTCCAATTTCTTTCAAATGGTGTTAAGATAAATATTTAAAAGACTGGCTAACAGCAAGCAAATATAGTGTTAAAAATATCTCTCTAGTCTCTATCCTATAGAAATAAAAATATCATATAAACTAATTATTAAAAACTAGGTAACAAAAAATAAAGATGGCGGCAGGCAGGACCAGAGGGAAGGTGCGTGTATGAGAGAGTGAACTAGTGTGTGAGAGAGTGTGAGTGGACGTGAACGTGGATGACCAAACCCGGCAGTGCTGAGACATGGAGCAGAAGGTTCCTGTGCTATGGAAGGGAGCAGCCAGCTACCATGATAAGTGGCTCTCCAGGGCATTTCTCCCTGTGGTGGAGAGGTCCACCATTTTGGAACAGCCCAGGTCTTCCCTGGGAGGAGGCAGTGGGAACATCTAGGGCCCAGCAACCTGAGCCCACCAGTGCACCTGGCACCATCAGACCAGTGGACACCCTGTGTCAACACAGACTAGTGCACAATAGTGGAGCTGCCAAGGTGCCAGTTGCAGAAGCTGCAGACAGCCAGGAGCCCAGCACCATTCCCCACAGTAGTAGCCCAATCAGAATCCAGATATACTCCCAGCAACAGAGGCTGGGAAGCAACCATCTATGCCTGGGCAAAAGAAGCACAGACCAACAGCTGAGACCCATCCCCAAAAACTACAGCAAAGGCTGAGCAGGAGTTGAGCCCCATGGGGTAGCAGCACTCCCTAGCCACCAGCAGTGGAATCTGGGGCTCCACAGAGGCCTGTGGGACCCAACGGCCCACAAGAGTTGTGGGAAGCCAGAGCCCAAGAGGGATTGTTGCAATCCAGCTTCCTGCTCATGGGATCTGCAGGGGCACCAGAGAGGCCTGTGCACCCCAGCATCCCACAAGAGAGGCGTAGAGCCAGGTCTCCAAAGGGACTGTGTGATCCAGTTACCTGCAGGACCTGCAGGGTACAGGGACACCAGAGAGGCCTGTGCAACCCAGAAGTCCACAAGATAGGCATAAAGCCAGTTCTCCAAAGGGACTGTGGGATCCAGCTGCCCACTGTACAGGCAGGGAGTGTGGCTCCAACAGGGTCTGAGATATACAGCTATAGGTGGCACCAACTACCAACTGGGAACACAGCTCCAGAGGGGCCCAAATGATCTAGCAGCAGCACCTACCAGGACATGCCAGTACCAGCCCCCAGTAGTCAATCCTCCAAGATCCACAGCAGGCAAGAGGCAACATGCAACAAAACAGTCTGGGAGGCACAGTAGCCTTATTTGAGATACACTGAGCTGCATACACATCCAAACATCTCTCAGTGGGTATAGAGCTACCAGATGACTGAAATGGGGAGACAAAGAAACAACAGCCAAAGGAAAGAACAAGAAGAATCACCAGAAAAGGAACTACAGGAAATGGAAGACAGCAACTTGTCAGATAAAGAATTCAAAGCAATGATTTTAAGGGTGCTCAAATAATTTGGTGAGAACTACAAGCAACTTAATAAGAATTATGAAGAGCTCACTGGGAACTACTTCAGCTTAAAAAAAGAGGTAGAAGCTATGCATAAAGAGGTAGAAGCTATGCATAAAAATCAAGAGGAAATAAAGAATGACATAGCTGTTATGAAAAATACCTTAGAAGGGTTCAGTAGTAGATTAGAAGAAGCTGAAGACCAAATCAGTGACTTAGAGACAAGGTAGAGAAAACCACCCAAATAGAGCAGCAAGTGGAAAAAAAATTTAAAAAGCAGGAGGAAAGTTTAAGGGAGCTGTGGGACAATACAAAATGTAACAACATTTGCATCATAGGGATACCAGAAGGAGAAGAATCAGAGAAAGAAACAGAGAACGTAACAACATTTGCATCATAGGGATACCAGAAGGAGAAGAATCAGAGAAAGAAACAGGGAACCTATTTGAAGAAATAATGACAGAAAACTTCCCTAAACTGGTGAAGATACGCAAGTCCAGGAAACACAGAGAGTCCCAATCAAGATGAACTCCAGAAGACCCACAGCTATACACATCATAATAAAAATGGCAAACATTAAAGACAAAGAAAGAATCTTAAAGGAAGCAAGAGAGAGACAGAAAGTTACCTACTAGGGAGCTCCCATTAGACTGTCAGCTGATTTCTCAATAGAAACACTGCAGGCCAGAAGGAAGTGGTATGAACTGTACAAAGTAATGCAAGGCAAGGGTCTGAATCCAAGACTACTCTATCCAGCAAGGCTATTATTCAGACTTGAAGGAGAAATAAAGAACTTCACGGATATAAAAAGCTAAAGGAATTTACCACTAAAACAGCACTGCAAGAAATGCTGAAGGGACTATTAAGAAGAAGAAGAAGAAGAAGAAGAAGAAGAAGAAGAAGAAGAAGAAAGGAGAGAGAGAGAGAGAGAGAGAGAGAGAGAGAGAGAGAGAAACACAGACATAAAATTAAAATGGAACTAGTAACTATCTATCAATAATTACCTTAAATGTAAATGGTTTAAATATTCCAATTAAAAGACATAGGGTAGCTGATTGGATAAGAAAACAAGACCCATATATATGTTGTCTACAAGAGACCCACCTCACAACAAAAGACTCACACAGGATGAAAGTGAAGGTATGGAAAAAAATTTCCAAGCAAATGGAAATGAAAAAAACGCTGGTGTACCAATATTCATATCTGACAAGATAGACTTCAAAACAAGGGCCATAATAAGAGACAGGGAAGGTAGACTTCAAAACAAGGGCCATAATAAGAGACAGGGAAGGTTACTACATAATACTAAAAGGATCAATCCAACAAGAGGATATAACCCTGGTAAACATATACGAGAGCACAAAAATATATTTAAAAACTTCTGGAGGACTTCAGGGGATAGATAAATAGCAACATGATCATAGTGGGTGACTTCACCACACCACTGATACCACTGGATAAACCTTCTGGACAAAATATTAACAAGGAAATAGAGTTTTTACAAGATGAACTAGATCAGTTGGACTTAATTGATATTTACAGAACTTTTCAGCCCAAAAACTGCAGAATATACATTCTTCTCAAGTGCACATGAGTCATTCTCAAAGATAGACCACATGTTAGGACACAGAGCAAGTCTCTACAAATTCAAGAAAATTGAAATCATATCAAACATCTTCTCAGATCACAGTGGCATAAAACTGGAACTCAATTACAATAAAAACACACAAAAACATTCAAACACTTGGAGGCTAAATAGCATGTTATTAAACAACAAATAGGCTACTAATGAGATCAAGGAAACCAATAAAAATGAACACAAAACAACACAATCTATAGGATACACTGAAAGCAGTCCTGAGAGGGAAGTTCACAGCACTATGGGTATACCTCAAGAAACAAGAAAAAAATTTCTAATTGATTTTCTAACCCTACATCTTAAAGAACTAAAAGTAAACAAACAAACAAACAAACAAACAAACAAAACCCAGATCTAGTAGATGGAAGGAAAATAGTAAAAGTCAGAGCAGAAATAAACAACATAGAGACTAAAAAAACAAAAACAAAAAAACAAACAAACAAGCAAACAAAAAAAACAATTCAAAAGATCAATGAAACAAAATACTGGTTCTTTGAAGAGATAAACAAGATTGATGGACCATTAGCCAGACTCACCAAGAAATAAAAAGAGGGAAACCAAATAAACAAAATCAGAAATGAAAGAGGAGAAATAACAACTGACACCAAAGAAATACAAAGGATCATCTAAACATACTATGAACAATTCTCTGCCAACAAATTGGACAATCTAGGTAAAATGGACAAAGTTCTAGAAACACACAGCCTCCCAAAACTGAAACAGAAAGAGATAGAAAACTTGAACAGACCAATAACAACAAAGGGATTGAAGATGTAATCAACAAACTCCAGGAAAGCAAAAGCCCAGGCCCAGGTGGCTTCACGGGGGAGTATTACCAAACATTCAAAGAAGATCTAATGTCCATTCTCCTCAAACTATTCCAAAAAATTCAAAAAGATGGAACACTTCCAAACTCATTTTATGAGGCCAGCATAACTGATGAACACAGATACCAAATTCCTTAACAAAACAGTAGCAAATTGGATCCAGCAATACATCAAAAAAATTATTCATCATGACCCAGTGGGTTTCATCCCAGACATGCAAGGATGGGACAATATTCACAAATCAAACAATGTGATACACCATATAAACAAAAGGAAAGATAAAATTCATATGATCATATCAATAGACGCTGAAAAAGCATTCGACAAAATTCAGCACCCATTTTTCATAAAAACGCTCAGCAATGTGGGAATAGAGGGATTATATCTCATTATAATAAAGGCCATATATGAAAAACCTACAGCCAACATCATACTCATGGACAGAAACTAAAAGCATTCCCCTTAAAATAGGGAACAAGACAGGGATGCCCACTTTTGCCACTCTAATTTAACATAGTACTGAAGTCTTAGCCACAGCAATTAGACATGAAGAAAAAATAAAGAGGATCCAAATTGGAAAGGAGAAAGTGAAATTGTCATTATTTACAGATGACATAATAGTGTAGATGGAAAACCCTAAAGTCTTCATCAAAAATCTACTAGGCTTGAGGAGGACTGAAAATGGCGGTGGAGTTTATGGAAGCTACACAGACAATCTCCCAGGACCAAACTGGAATTACAATGAAAATAAAGATAAATCGTCAGGAAAAGGCAACCGAAAAGCCGCTTGGAGAACCACATAACCAGGGACACTGATTCGATCCTGGTAGGCTTGCAAAGGGTGAGAGGGTCCGGGAGCCCAAGGTCCTCAGCGGCCTCGGCTGGGACCTGCGGCCTCACCTGGGAGCTGCAGTGGCCTCGGCTGGGACCTGCGACCTCATCTGAAAGCTGCCCCTGGGCTAGGTGCTATACCCTAAGCTGGGAGCTGCAGCAGCATCACCGGGAGCAAAGACTTTAGCTGGGAGCAGAGCCCTTAGCTGGGAGGGGGGCCCTCGGGTTAAAGTCCCAAGCAGCTCCACAGCACAGAGCTGAGACAGAGACTAAATTAGCAGCAGCCACTTACCTTGGGCTCTGGCAGAGGGATGGCAGACTGGACTGGAACTGTGTGGGGACACTCGGGATTTGGAGGGTGCTCAGAGCATTTGCTGAGCTGCAGCCACGCAGGACAGTGGTCATCACACTCCTTCCCAAGCCCTGGGGAGAGGCAACGGCCTCTCCCTCAGAGATTCAACTCCACCTGGTGGCCATTGAAATGCTAATTGAGGCCCATTAACAACCAGCATCTGCCCCACCCTCAGGAAATCCTCTTACACTGAGCACCTAAGGGAGTTTTTCATTGAACTCAGAAACCAAGGTTCTCAGGTGACCACTACTAATAGCCTCCAGGCAAAAAAGCTAGAGGATAACTACCATTCCCTGGACTAGCAACTCTAACCAGGAAAGTAAGACTTGACAGTGGTGTTTAATGTGGGTCCTCCTTGCCTCATCCAAATCCAGGAGAGGGAGCCACAAACAGCAGAAAACCAACACCCACAGGGAAAATTTGGCAGACTCCAAAAGCCACTGTGATAGCCAAAATGGTGAAACACAGAAACAAAAGCCAAATGAAAGAACAAGAGAACTTTATCAAAGATGAGATAAATGAGGTGAAGTTAAGCAAGTTAACAGAACTAGAATTCAGAGCCATAATCTTGAGGAAGCTCAATAGCATGTATAAGGACATGAGCACCATGAGTAAAGACATAGAAATGTTGAAAATCAACCAGTTGGAAATTAAAAGCACCAAGAAGAAATGAAGAATGACATATCAGAAATAAAAAATACATTGGAAAGTCTAAATAGCAGAGTAGAAGAAGCTGAGGACCAGATCAGTGAATTAGAAGATAGGGGAGAAAAAATCAACCAATCAGAAAACCAAAAGGAAAAAATAATTAAAAAACAGGCAAACAGCTTAAGAGAACTGTGGAGCAACTGGAAATGTAATAATATTCGCATAATAGGAGTTCCCAAAGAAGAAGAAAATGAGCAAGGGTTAGAGAATATATTTGAAGAAATAGTGACAGAAATCTTCCCTAATTTGGTGAAGGAAGAAGGCATTCAAGTTCAAGAAGCATACAGAGCCCTAAGTAAGAAGAACCCAAACAAGTCCACACCAATAGTATTCAAAGTGCAAAAAATTAAAGACAAAGAGAGAATCCTAACAGATAAGCAACAGGTTACCTACAAAGGATCCCCCATAAGGCTCTCAGCTGACTTCTCACAAGAAACACTACAGGCAAGAAGGGAATTGCATGAGATAATCAAGGTCATGAAAAACAAGAATCTGAATCCAAGACTACTCTACCCAGCAAGGCTATCATTCAAAATAGAAGTTCAAATACAGAGTTTCGCAGACAAAAAAAAGGCTAAGGGAGTACAATAGCACCAAACCAGCACTGAAAGAAAATTTAAAAGGACTGCTGTAATTAGCAGGAGAAATAGGAAAAAAAAATATAACAACACTAAACAAAAATGGCAATAAATAAGTACATATCAATAATCACCTTAAATGTAAATGGATTGAATGCTCTTATAAAAAGACACAGAGTAGCTGATTGGACAAGAAAGCATGACTCATCTATATGTTGTTTACAAGAGTCCCACCTCACAACAAAAGACTCACATAGATTGAAAGTGAAGGGATGGAAAAAAATCTTCCAAGCAAATGGAAAGGAAAAAAAGCTGGAGTAGCAATGAAATAGATTTTAAAATGAAGGCCATAACTAGAGACAAAGAAGGCCACTACATAATGTTGAAAGGATCTATTCAACAGGAAGATATAACCTTGATAAACATATATGTGCACCCAATATAGGAGCACCAAAATATATTAAAAATCTTCTGGAGTACTTCAAAGGAGAAATCGACAGCAATACAATCATAGCAGGGGACTTCAACACCCCGCTGACATCACTGGATAGATCCTCTAGACAAAAAATTAGCAAGGAAACAGAGACTCTAAATGAAGCACTAGACCAAATGGATTTAATAGATATCTATAGAGAATTACACCCCAAAACTAAAGAATTCACATTCTTCTCAAGTGTACATGGGACTTTCTCAAAGATAGACCACATGTTAGGACACAAACTAAGTCTCCACAAGTTCAAGAAGACGGAAATCATATCAGCATCTTCTCAGATCACATAGGCATAAAACTAGAAATCAATTGCAACAAGAAATGCAAAGAGATTTGAACACATGAAAGCTAAATAGCATGTTATTAAACAATGAATGGGTTACCGAGGAGATCAAGAAAAAAATTAAAAACTTTCTGGAAACCAATGAAAATGAAGACACAACAACACAAAATCTATGGGATGCAGTGAAAGCAGTTGAGAGGGAAGTTCATAGCATTGCAGGCCTACCTCAATAAGCAAGAATAATCTCTAATAGACTATCTAACCTCTCAACTTAAAGAACAAGAGAGCAAACAAAAAGAAAACCACAGAGCAAGTAGAAGGAAGGAAATAGTAAAGATCAGAGCAGAAATAAAAGACATAGAGTCCAAAAAACCAATCTAAAGGATCAATAAAACAGCCCTGGCCGGGCTCAGTGTTTGGAGCATCGGCCTGCAGTCCAGAGAGACCTGGGTTTGGTTCCCGCTAAGGGCGCGTGCCTCGATTGCGGTTTGTCCCCGGTCCTGGTTGGGTTGTGTGGGTGGCAGCCACTCGATGTGTCCCTTTCACATCGATGTTTCTCTCTCTCTCTCTTCCTCTCGCTCCCTCCCAGTCTATCTGAAAAAAACAACACAAAAAACAAAGAGCTAGTTTTTCGAAAAGATGAACAAGATTGATGGACCCTTAGTTCGACTCACCAAGAAACAAAGAGAACCCAAATACAAAAAATCATAAATGAAAGAGGAGAGGTAACAACTGCCACCACAGAAATTCAAAGGATTGTTAACCAATACTGTGAACAATTATATGGAAACAAATTTGACAATCTAAGTGAAATGGACAAATTTCTAGAAACACATAGTCTCCCAAAACTGGACCGGAATGAGATAAAAAAATTGAACAGACCAATAACAACTAAGGAAATTGAAGAGGTAATCAAGACTCTCCCAGCAAACAAAAGCCCAGGCCCAGATAGCTTCATGGTGGAGTTTTACCAAACATTCATAAAAGAACTAACACCCATTCTCCTCAAACTATTTCAAAAAAGTCAAGAAGAAGGAAGACTTCCAAAGTCGTTATATGAAGCCAGCATAATTCTAATTCCAAAATCAGAAATAGACACTACAAAGAAAGAAAACTACAGGCCAATATCCCTGATGAACATAGATGCCAAAATCCTGAACAAAATACTAGCAAATTGGATCCAGCAATACACCAAAAAAATTACTCACCTTGACCAAGTGGGATTCACCGCAGGGAGACAAGGCTGGTACACTATTTGCAAATCAATAAACGTGATACACTACATAAATAAAATGAAGAATAAAAACCACATGATCATATCAGTAGATGCCGGAAAAGCCTTTGCCAAAACCCAGCATCCATTTCTGATAAAAACACTCAGCAATGTGGGAATAGAGGAATCATATCTTGACATTATAAAGGCAATATATGAAAGACCTACAGCCAACATCATACTCAATGGGCAAAAACTAAAAGCATTTTCCTTAAGAACAGGAACAAGGCAAGGATGCCCACTTTCGCCACTTTTATTTAACATAGTACTGGAAGTCTTCACCACAGCAATCAAAAAGGAAGAAAAAATAAAAGGGATCAAAATTGGAAAGGAGGAAGTGATACTGTCATTATTCGCCGATGGCATGTTACTATACATAGAAAACCCCAAAGACTCAATCAAAAATTTACTAGAATTAATAAATGAATTTGGAAAAGTAGCAAGGTACAAAATTAATGTTAAGAAATTGATGGCATTCTTTTACACCAATGATGATCCCACAGAAAGGGAAACTAAGAAATCAATCCCATTTACCATTGCAGCAAAAAAATTAAGATACCTAAGAATAAACTTAACCAAAGAAATAAAGGACCTATTCACAGAAAAACTACAGGTCATTGAAAAAAGAAATAGAGGAAGATATAAAAAAGTGGAAGCACATACCCTGTTCATGGATTGGAAGAATTAACATCATTAAAATGTCCATACTACCCAAAGAAATCTAAAAATTCAATGCAGTCCTTATCAAAATACCAATGGCATCCTTCACAGAATTAGAACAAATACTTCAAAAGTTTATATGGAACCAAAAACGACCTCAAATAGCCACAGCAATCTTGAAAAGGAAGAACAAAGATGTAGGAATCACATTACCGGATTTCAGGTTATACTACAAAGCCACTGTAATCAAAACAGCCTGGTACTGGCCCAAGAACAGGCATATAGACCAGTGGAACAGAACAGAGAACCCAGAAATGGACCCAAGGCAATATGCTCAATTAATATTTGACAAAGTTGGCAAGAGCATACAGTGGAGTAAAGACAGCCTCTTTAATAAATGGTATTGGGAATATTTGACAGCTACATGCAAAAAAAATTAAACCAGACTATCAACTTACACCCTACACAGAAATAAACTCAAAATAGATATAAGACTTAAATGAGACTCATGAATCCATAAAAATTCTATAAGAAACTGTAGGCAACAAAATTTCAGACATCATACGCAGCAGAATTTTTAGTGATATATCACCTAAGGCAACAGAAACAAAGGAAAAAATGAACACATGGGACTACATCAAACAAAAGCTTCTGCACCGCGAGAGATACAATCATCAAAATGGAAAGGCTACCCACTGTAAGGGAGAGCATAATTGCCAATGACATATCAGATAAGGGGTTAATTTCCAATATATATAGAGTGCTCATACAACTCAACAAAAGGAAGACAAAGAACCCAATAAAAGAATGGGCAGAAGACCTAAATAGACACCTCTCTAACAGGACATACAAAGGGCTAAGAGACATATGAAGAAATGTTCATCATCACTAATCATCAGAAGATGCAAATTAAAACAACTATGAGGTTTCACCTCACACCTGTCAGAATGCCACCATCAACAAATCATCAAACAACAAGTGTTGGCGAGGGTGTGGAGAAAAGTGGACTCTGGTACACTGCTGGTGGGAATGCAGACTGGTGTAGCCACTGTAGAAAACACTATGGTGTTAGTTCAAAAAGTTAAAAATTTAACTGGCATTTGACTCAGTGATCCCACTTCTAGGAATATACCCTAAGAAACACGAAACACCAATCAGAAAGAATATATATACCCCTATGTTCATAGCAGCACTATTTACAGTAGCTAAGATCTGGAAACAACCCAAGTGTCCATCAGTAGATGAGTGAATTAAAAAGCAGTGGTACATGTACACAATGGAATACTATGCAGCTGTAAGAAGGAAAGATCTCTTTTCCTTTGAAATGGCATGGAAGGACCTGGAGAGTATTATGTATGTGAAACAAGCTAAGCACAGAAAGTCAAATATCACATGATCTAACTTATTTGTGGAATATAATGAACTAAACAAACTGATGTACAAAATTAACCCAGAGACTTGGAGGTAGGGTACAGGCTGACAAGTCTCAGAGGAGGGGGGATTTGTGGGTGAAGAGATAAACCACGGAACTTACATGCATGTATGCATGACCAATGAACATAGATAACAAAGCTGGGGATGGGGCAGGGGGGGAGGGGAGAAGGGTGTCAGTGGGGGGAAAATGAGAAACATTTGTAATGAAAGCAAATTAATAAAAAAACAAGTAGGTAACAAGGTGTTCTCATAAGCCACAAACTAGAGTAGTCAACAAGAGCAAAATGCAAAGATTTTATATGTGTGTGTGTGTGTGTGTGTGTGTGTGTGTAGAGAGAGAGTCTATTTGGAAGGAAGCTGGGGGATAATAAGGAACCACAAAATTATATTGAGAGGCACAGAATACAAAAATTGCTAACATATCTCCATTACATAAATATGGGGGTCTTCCCCTGGAACGGGAATTTGCTGGGCCTGTTTGAATGAAACACTAAGAGTCACAAAGAGATTTTGAGTTCTGATCTGTGCTGAGTGAAATATTGTATGACTTCTATCAGGTAGGATAATATCTGAGTATTGATATATACCAGGCCCTAAAAATACTCAACTTGCTGGTGAAAACATTCTGCCAGACAAAACTCTAGATGATCAGACTTTACTAAGAATATCCATCAGTTTGGTCACTAGGGTGAAGGCAAGAGAAACTTCAGATGGCAGAGGGAGAGGGGACCAGAGTGGGGAAAAACAAAAAACAAAAAAAACACACGCAGACAAACAATAAAGGCTTGCTCTAAAGACATGCCCACAATCAAATAAAATGTGTAACCCAGTATATCAAAACAAACTAAAAATGTAATTTTGAAAATAATAGTAGCAATAAAAGAGGAAAATAAATCCGAACTAGCTTAAATCAGAAAATGGTAATAAAACAAACAGAAAACAAATTAAAATGATATCTGAACTCAGGAGAAATAGAAATATAATTAAAGATCGCTATGAATACAGATCCAAACAAAAACTGACACCGATGTACAAATATATCAAGGGACACAACTGGGATCTTAAGAATACAGAAGGGATAAAGTGGAAAAGAAATTCAGCAGAAGTAAGGGAGGGAGAACTTATGACATGATGAGTTGAGAAATTTGGCAAAATTGTACCCTAACAGCAAGTAAGAAACTGGACAATATTGTGAAAAATAGTCATTTTAGCAATCTGGAACTTGATTGAAGTAATGCAATAAATTTGAAGCTTCTTATTTAAAAAAAAAAAAGTGGTAAATTTTGTGTAAAAAGAATACAAGTCTGTGGCAGTCTTGCATGAGACTTTCTTGTATGCTCTCTTGGGCTGAGAGCAGAAGCTCTACTAGGGTCGATGAAGTCATGAAAGTATCAGCTTCCCTGTCAAAAGAGGCTTATTTCATTTGGAGCAGAAAGCGGTTAATAAAAAATAAAAATGCCCAGCAGCGAGCGTCTGAAGTTACCGTCCTGGTTGGGAAAGCAATGACCTGGTAGACTAGTTACAGATTTAACAGGTGTCATGAGACTTGTAGATATGATTGTGTTACTCTCCATCAAGACAGGAAGTATAATAAATAACACGTGCCACATTTTAAGATGTAGACCCAGAATGTCACTTACTCTCAAAGCTCAATGGCTGTAACTTAGTCACAGCCTGACTGCTTAAAACTTGCAAGTAGCAGGGCAGCGATGGTCTCAGGAATAAAAAGAATTGGGCAAGGTTATAACTTTGCAATTTCTGAAACAGTACGTTTGTAATGATGAATTTGAATCCATTCCTGGCATTTGACTGCATATAACGTTCAAGTCCCACCATTGCCACTTCCGCTGTACCCCATATCTGGGCAAACTAATAAAAAAGCCCAGATATCCTCTGCTTCTGCATTGATAGAGAGTCAAAGCACATCAGCCTTCACCAGTTCAAGAGCAATCACCCTGTAATCATCATAACTCAAGCCAGTTTTCTTTCTCTCTCTCATGGGTCTACTTAGACCAGCTTGAGAACTTGCCCTGTTCTTCCCAGAAAGCCTCATGATGTTTCAACACATTTCTATACCCTTCTGGTGCCAGCACGGCATTACCCGTACCAACAGGCCAAGTCTGAGGAATGTGTTGGGGAAGGGGGTATACTCCACCTCTGAGAGGTCACTACAGAGACATAAAAATGTTTGTAACCACCTACTATAGAGAATGCAATGGAAAGTCAAACACAACTGAAAAAATGGAATAAGGGTATATTTGAAGTTTAAAAAAAATTAATTGTGTTCCATTTAATAATAATTGTGCTTAGAAATATGTTTATATCTTCAAATGTACTTGCCCGGTAGAAAACTATAATTGACACAGAGTATAAGAGTTAAAAGAAAAAACATTTGAAACTCTTTCAGGGATATCATATATGCCTACCAAATAATGGGCTATCCACAAAGAATGCAGGTAAAAATCCTTCCGCTAACCGTTCACACTGTTTTAAAGTCTATTGCTGATATGTTTGGGTTTATTATTTGAAGAGATTTAGCCTCAGTATTTGTGTGAATTTGAGTGCAAAGTTTTAAGAAGGAAGGCAGGCAACCAATGATGCCAGCAAAGTAAAACACTAATAAACTCTACAGTTGATTAAATTGTTGAAAGAATCAATTTCACTCTCCTTCGGTTGTTTGAATCTGTTAGCATATGTAGAAAAATAGCCAATGTTGTTTGTTTTTATTGGAGTAATTGCTTCTCTTGAATTAAAAGCTTCTTAAACAATTCACCTAAGCTTACTTCTTAAATCATTCTCAATCAGTGTTGCTTAGTTTTCACAGCTTCTGAGCACATAATATAATTAATTCAAATGAGCCTCCAAGCCAACAAGATTTTTTTTTTTCATTAATATGAGATTAAAGTCTGGAAATGGTTGTTGCTGCATGAATTATTGAGTCCCATTTATTTTACTGAATCAGTGTGTAGACTTAGGCATATAAGAAAATTTCCTTCTTCCCCTTCTTCTCATTTATTCCTAGCCATCATTTTCCCCATATTTTCTTTCTTCTTTGAATGTGACTTGGTATTTAATCTGTGCTTAAAAATATGCATAACTTTCTATGAATTTGTCACAATTTCTTCTAACATCAAAAAATACATGTAGCTGAGTGAAGTTATACACCCTCACTTTTAACCATTATATTTACTGTTTTTATTTTAATTTTTGAATTCTCAAAGTTTATTCTCCACCACCATTGGTGAATTCAAAGAGTACTCAAAATCCACTCTTCAAAATTAACAGAATTTTTCTTTCCTTTAAAGGTACCATGTTTCTCAAAAACTGGAAGATATTACAGATGTGACTGGGATTTTCTGGGACCTGACTGGTACAGACAAAGAAGAAGTGAGTTCTTCTGCATGCTTCTCCGCATCCTTGCTTTCTTTGATCCTGCAAGTAGCCCATTTTAAGTGAGATAACATCTTGCACGTACAGTCACATCAAGCAGTCACTGTGTGTCTCACTGTGGCAGTTCTTCCAGCCTGACTTCATGGGCTGAGCCATGGTTGATATGCAATATGTACTGAGACCAAGAATTCAAGTTCCCTCTCTACTCTTGAGCTACAAGTCCTTGGGCCTGGTGGGTAGCCAGGTGTCCCAGTGTCCCTCTCCAGGAAAAGAGGTGGCACAAGAGGCAAGCCTTATGGTAGCCTTGAGATTTCACTCAACATACTTCTATGCCCCATGTCAATGGTTCTAGTGAGCATAAATCCAGACAATAGGAATTGCTCCCAGAGCAAGAAATGTCAGAATGCCTTTGTGAGCCTGCTGAGGCTCAAGGGAAGTATTGATTTTAGAGAGAGAGAGAAAGAGTGAGAGAAATGGAAACATCTATTTGTTGTTCCACTTATTTATGCATTCATTGGTTGATTCTTGTACGTGCCCTGAATGAGGATCAAACCCGCAACCTTGGTGTGTTGGGAGGATGCTCTAACCAATTGAGCTACCCAGCCAGGTCTATGTCTACCTTATAAATTGTACTCAGTTCTTTCCCAATTTATTGAAAACAAAAATATAATTAAACATGCATATGACTTTATGACTAAACATTATAAAAATAACTATACAAATAAAATATATATTGAATCAGTGCTATATAGTAAATATTCTGCTTATTACTGAAAAACATATGATAGAAGATTTTAGGTTAAAAATGTTAAATTGTCACAAAATATTTTATTTCTACTCACTCAGATGCCCCCATTGTTAATGAGAGAAATGAATAAGGAACTGAACTCAAACCCAAGAATTTGTGAAATATATCAAACATACAAGAAGTATATAAAATGCATATACAATTTAAGGAGTAACACAGGGTTCATTAGGTCCACCCTTGTTACCTGTCACATAGGATTACGTTCCTGTATCTCTCCACACCCCCTCCAACCCAGAGTTCACCACGACCTTAAATGAGATACTTTTCATTTCTATGCAGGACTTGATATTTTCATTAGATATATATGTATACTATGCATGTATGTATGCTCTCTCTATATGATTACAAACAATATGTTAGATTAGTGGACTAGTTTAAGTGGCATCATACATTGAATTTTTCTACAAATCTTAAAATGGTTTCTCCTGCTTACAGGTGGGTCCTCTTTAATCATTGATTCAATGAAAAGAATTTATTTAATCATGTAGTTCTGCCTTCCCTAATATGTATTTTTAAAGACAACTGTGTTAGTATGAGTTAAGAAAAGAGATCAATGGAGAAAGTATGTGTATGTTAAGACGTTATATTACACCAAAACAGTGGAAAATAATAGAGCTGTTAAAATAAGTAAGGCAGTCCCGGCTGGTGTGGCTCAGGGGTTAGAGAGTTGGTCCAGGCAGTGAAGGCTCACAAGTTCGATTCCAGCAAGGGCACGTATCTGGGTGGCAGGTTTGATCCTGGCCCTGGTCAGGGCTTTTGCAGGAGGCAACCAATCAGACACACCAATGTTTCTTTCTCCCTCTGTTCCTCCCTTCTACTCTAAAAATCAATGGAACCTTGGCAAGTTTGGTTCAGTGGTTAGAGAGATAACTCTTGAACTGAGAGGTTGTAGTTGATTGTAGTCGATGGCACGTACCTGGGCTGCAGGTTTGATCTCTGGCCTAGTCAGGGTCATGTGGGAGGCAACTAATTGATGTGTCTCTTATATTGATGTTTCTGTCTTTCTCTCTCTCCCTCCCTTCCACTCTATCAAAAATCCATAGAAAAATATCCTCATTGAGAATTAACAAAAACAAACAAGAAAACAAGTAAGGCAGATCTGCATTGTGATGTGGATTTTTTAGAGTCAGTGTTAAATGAAACAGGCAAAACACTGAACATTAAGTACTGTATGCCAACATGTATAAAAGTACCACTTTATATTGAAACCATATATGTGTATATGCCCAACAACATATGGGATGCATTGTCTACTCTGAACTTTAGACAAATGGTGTTATACTAGCATATATTTGTGACCTTTATCAGTGTACTTGTAGGAATGTCTGTGAATTTATTTTTATTGCAGTATCGTATTCCATTTGCACAAATATACCATGATTTATTGATTGATTCTATCAGTGGAAACCTTTTTTTTGGTTTGTGGATCTTTTTACTCACTGTGGCAGTGAACACTTTCTACATGCTTCCTCAAATGTTTTTGTGAGATTCTCATATTAAAATGACATGAAATTGCTAAGTATGTGTATCTTAGACTTTGCTAGATATTTTCATATTCAATTTACTCTCCATCTCAGTTGTACAAATGTTCACATAGAAGAGCTCACCAGTGTTACATAATTAGCATTCTTAACTCATTGAAACTTTATTGGTATTTCTTTCATTGTTAGTCAGGTTGAGTAACATTTCATATGTTTATAATTTACCAAGATTTTCTGTTCTGCTCATTGTCTTTAGGACCCTTATCTCTTAATTACTAGGTTTATTAGTTAGAATAAAAATAATATTTTCTAATGTTATAATACATATAATTTTAAGGTCAAAAGAAGAAATCAGCCAAATTTTTATTTACTATTTTAAAAAGTTAATATTTTTTAAAATTAATACAAGATCTGAAATATTAATATGTAATTTATTTATTTTTTTTATCCTCATCTGAGAACATTTTTCCATTTTTTGTTCAGATAAAGTGGGAGAGAGAGAGAGAAACATCAACGTGAAAGGGACACATCGAGTGGTTGCCACCCGTATGACCCAACCAGGGCTGGGGACAAACTGCAACCGAGGTACGCGCCCTTAGCAGGAACTGAACCTGGGTCTCTCTGGACAGCAGGCCGATGCTCTAACCGCTGAGCCAAACTGGCCAGGGCTAATATGTAATATAAATAAATAGAATTAATTATCAGAAATGGCATCTTAATAGTTAAAACAATTTGCCTCTTGAGAGTAGGACTAGTAATTTGTAAGGAAAGTTTCTTTCAATAAGTATATATACATACAAAATACTTATGTACGTACATCATTATATACACAAACAATATTTTCGTGAGAATACATCATAGATGAACTCATTACCACCACCTCTAGATCTGGGAAAAGGAGCACCAAGGAGTGGGTAAGTAGAATGCTTATTTTTCACTGCACATCATTTTATTTCCTTTTGATTTTTTTTTTTTTTGAGACTGCATTACCCATTAAAAAATAAAATATAATTTTAAAAATATAATTTTAAAAATGTAATTTTAAAAATTAGTTTTACCAAGCTGTAATCAAATATGTTTTAATTGTCCCTGGAGGATAGTGGCTGTTAAAATAGATTTAATAATTTATAGAGCAGAGGGGGAAAAAAGGGAAGTAATGCATAATATCTATATTTAATAAGTTATGAATTCCTGTATATTGAGAATGCAGGTTGGTGGTACCCTGTTCTGTCATTAAGAATATCCATACTAGCAATAAGTTTACAAAAGACTTCTAATACTTTCTGAATAATCACTTTATATTTGTTGCATTGTAACAGTGTCTTGAGGGAAACAGTGCATTTATTAATATCAAAATCTTATTTTACAGGTTGTAAATTTTTGAGGTCATTCATCTTTCTTAACATGGACTCTCCATGTATTATTTTATAAAACATGGTGACACTGGCAACTGAGGAATCACTACTAGTCTTTTTACGTTCATTTTAAATTTCATATTCGTATCAGGAAAATCTAATTGTAGGATTTCATCTCCTTTCTTTCCTCTGTCACCCTATGATTTCCAATCCTTCCTCAAATTTGCATACATTGACATTTTCAACATTTCAAAAATTAGACAGTTTTATTTTGCTAAGCTAGAACATGAAAGCAACTAGCAATTATGTCTCATTGATATTCAATCCTAGTAAGTGTACTTCTCAAACAAGGGTTAGCATTTATTATTTTCAGAACAGTCTCCTGGGGTGCTTTCTTGTGATACAGACTTAATTTCCATATTTATATCTATATCTTTTACAAGGTTGTGAAGTATTGTGATACTGTGGGAACCATTCTTATGACTTCACGCAATAGATGTAGAAATTAAATTACGAGATTTTTCTGACTTTCATATCAAACTTATTTAAAAAGGATGACCACGATATTTTTAAAATTTATTTAATTATAAACTAAAGCTATGTGCAAGATATCTGATATGTGACTTATTAATTACTGATTGCTGCTTTAAAAATTATCCAGATTTAGAGCTAAAACCAACATCCATTTATGATCTGTTTCAGTAGATCAGAAGTCCGGGACAAGTTTGGTGTCTCCCAGGCTGAAATCGGGTTGTCTGCCAGGCTGCTGCTGCACCCGGAGGTTGCACTCAGAAAAATTCTGTTTCAGGCTCATTCAGGATTTTGGAGGAATTCATTTACTTGACATTGTATGAATGAAGCTTCCATTTTCTTTTTTTAATGTTTTTTCTTGATTTTAGAGAGAATGGAAGAGAGAGGGAGAGAGAGATAAAAACATCGATGAGAAAACATCAATTGGCCGCTTCCTGCATACCCCACACTGGGGATCTGGCCCACAACCTGGGCACGTGCCCTGACCGGGAATCGAACCGGTTACCTCTTGGTGCATGGGTCAACACCCAACCACTGAGCCACACTGGCTGTAGGAAGTTCCCATTTTCTTAATGTCAGCCTTCTCAGCTGCTAGAAACCACCCTTAGGTTCTCACCACATGGTCCCATCCTCTAACACTATGGTACTTTGCTTTTTAAATGCTATCAAGAAGAAGAACTATCTTTTAAAGTCTCAATTGATTGTTTTTCTATACTTTGTTTCTTGATTGTAATCTTTCCTTCAGGAAGACAAGAATTGAGGTTTCATCATCTCACAAGTAACAAAAGAATAATGACTTTACTCCGAGGGACCCTTGTAAATCATACTGACATTAGAAGAACTGCTAGGAAAAATTTCTTCACAAGTCTATCTAGCCTGTTAAAACTTAGTTACAAAGGCTGGAAATTGTCGCTGCCTCAATAAGAACAGTGATTCTCTTCTTGATGTTTTTCTTTCTTTTAATTAAATTTATTAGGGTGACATTGATTAATAAAATGATATAGATTTCAAGTGTACATTTCTATAATGCATCATCTGCATACTGCATCGTGTGTCCACCACTCAAAATCAAATCTTCATTTGACCCATTTTACCCTTTACTACCTTCTTAACCCCTTCCCTCTCATAACCACTGTACTGTTGTCTATGTCTATGAGTATTGCTTTTTCTTGTTTATTAATTTGTTGCTTTCAGTTTTATATTCCACATATGAGAGAAATTATGGTTCTTAACTTTTTCTGTCTGCCTTATGTCACTTATAGCATAATATTTTCAAGATCCACCCATGTTATGGCAAATGGCAGTATTTCATCTTTTCTTTTGGCTGTGTAGTATTCCGTCATGTTACTCTTCATGTAGGCAAAGTGTTCATCTCTTTGTTTTCAGTTCCTCCTATCTTTGTAGCTAATTCCTGATTCCTGCTTTTTGTGAATTCCCACGTAATATTTTGACTGTAACATTAATATTTTAATGTTTACTCCTGCTTAAACGTGTTTCTTCTCCATGACTTGCATTTGCAATATAAGTAAGCCTTGGGGATGATTAATTTTAGTTTAGGTCTTTGGTTTCTACTTAATCCTTTAAAAAATATGATCTAGTCTTTTGGACATAGATTTTTATCTAACACGTATGACTTCTTGTCCCACCCCCCCAGCCCCTCCCCCCAAAAAATGTGTCGGAGAGTTTTTCCATATGGGATAGGTAAAACATGAAATACAAAGGTTAATGTGTTCTCATCAATTTCAGTCTTCCCCCCTTTCTTCTTCAGAGTTTGAATAAAATGAGGTATTTTTTCATTATAATTTGGTATTTTTAAAACAAATATTCTGTTTCATTTTTTTTTGAATCTCCACCCGAGGACATTTTTCCATTTTTGTTCAGATAGAGAGGGAGGGAGAGAGAGAGGAAGAGAGTGAGAAACAGAAACATCGACATGAAAGGGACACATCGAGTGGCTGCCACCTGCACGGCCAACCAGGGCCGGGGACAAACTACAACCAAGGTACACGCCCTTAGCGGGAACCGAACCCAGGTCTCTCTGGACCGCAGGCTGATGCTCTAACCTCTGAGCCAAACCGGCCAAGGCTTCTGTTTCTTAGATTAGCATTTTCTTGGATCCTTTTATTCCCTTTTTCATCTCATCTTATCTTCTGGATTTATCAGAGGGAGCTGAGAGTTTAGACCTTACACACTAATTCAGGGACAATTAAGGAAAATAAAAAACCTAGAAGTCTTTAAACTAATCAGTTATATTGATATAAATGCATGAGATTCTGCTTTCAATTGAACTTCAGTACACTCCATATACTCTCAGATTAATGAAATTTTTTCTTAACTCCTTTTTTTAGTTAGACATGAAAGCATGACTATTTAAAATAGCTAATATTTTTAGTGATTCTACATATTGACACCTCTACAGTTTCTTTTACTTTATCTTTGTTTCTTAAGAAACTTAATATATTCTTTTTTCAGTCCATTTCCTATTATATATTATTTTTTACTATTTTATTATTTATGTTTTTCTACTGTCAGGAAGAAAAAGTCTTGAATATGCTTAAAATTCTCTTTTGTCCAATGTGTCAGGCTCCTATACTTGTATGAGGTGACACATTTGATTCAGGGAAAATGAATGAATGACACAACATATAAGATGTCTAGAAGCACAACAATGTTCAAGGTTTTAATAAAGTTTATTTTTATTGTTAAGATTTATATTCTTTTCAACATCTTTTATAATAGACATTTTAGAACTTACCTTTTCTTTTAGAAAATATCTTACTTGATTGTTATTATTAAATATTAATACTATTTAATAAATCATAAAATAATAGTAAATAATTATATATTCTATATCACAGGAAAGAATAGAGTGAGAAAGTATATTGCAAAGGAGAATTATATTTTCTTAAATTTAAATTTTGGCTATTTTAATTTTAAAACTATCCAAGCAATAATGCACTTAAAAAGATAAATATATGAAATAACTCTGCAGTTAAAATATGTGCTTATAATGTGATTGAAGAGAGAATAGATACTTGAAATCTATAGTATTGAAATAAATTAAGTACTGATATACAAACTAAAGATAATAAAAACTGAGGGTATCATATATTGCTAAAAGACTTGAATCAATTTTCTTAGACTGAGTGTCCAAGTTAATAGATGAAAATGTCTCATCACAGTGTTAATACATGATTCATTTTTTTAATGGAAATCATAAACAAATTGCTTAACTTCTCTAAAGAAAACATTTTCTTAATTGTAAATTGATCATAGATCATAAGTTTATGAGTGGGTCAGATTTTCTGTGTATGACTATTCAAATTGAGGGCACAATATACATTTTTTGGATGTGATTATGTCAATAAATAAAGGCAGAATACATTGAATGAACCATATATATATATATATATATATATATATATACATATACACACACACACATATATATTCTTGTATTTTAATTACATATCTTTGAATAGATTTATATAGTATATAATTGTTCATTTTATAACCAACTAAGAATATAGCACGTTTGTCTAAGTGAAGGCAAACAAGAATGAAATTACATGTCATTAGTTTATTTTTTAATTTAAACAGAAGTGGTAATGAAGTGATTTGTAAAGGAAGATTAGACAATAGTGTGGATTGCACAGTATGAAGCAACTGAACACAGTAAAGCAGTCATATATTATGGATACGGCAATATTTATATTTTTAAGAATCCCTTTAAGGGAAAGAGCACAAAATTTTAAAAAATCAAATCAAATTTAGGTCTGAAATACTCAGAAAATGATACTAATCTCTGTGGGAGATGGGTGGATACAAAGTTGTTCACAATCCCCTATTTCTTACCCTATGCTTTGTCTTAACCATACTTTAGTGAAGGTCTCCCCCTCTTTGGGCCCCTCACATCTGCTAGCCGCTACAGCTGAGAGCCAAGCTAACACATGGCACACACTTATTACTTTCATTTTAAAATCCAAAAACATTCTGATAAACAAATTATGTCTATCTTTAACGTTTTAGGATTGGGCTTTGTAGGCACACATATATATTATTATATGCATATTTATAAAGCTATGCTTACTAAAATTCCTTTTAAAGAAGATAGATTGCAGTGAGAGTATCTAATTGTTTCTTATGACCCTTCATGACATTGCTTTAGTGAGTAGGAGGGAATTTGGAAGTTTAAAACAATGGTGAAATTTGTGAAGCTCTTAGAATAAATTACCTTTACAAGAACTGAATGCCTTGAATCTTCTTTTTTTCATGTGAAAAATTATGGTAGATTTTCACTGTTGTTAATGAGCTCCCAAAGACACGAAGATAAATATCAAAGAAACAATTTACCACAAAATTTGCTGGAAGAGTTTTCATTTTTATTTTAATTTGTATAAGCATTTAAAAATATTTTCATCTTCCACATTATTAATTTAGTATTTCTTTTGTTACTTTATTTAGTTGTTTTAAATATGATTTCTTCATTTTATCTCTTACTTCTTTTGAAAAATGAAAGTTGTTCCTACAGATACATGTTCTCAATAATACTTTTCTTATATTTTCTTTATTTAATAATATCATAATACTGATCAAAGTATATGGAATTTTTAAAAATATATCTTGCAAAATCTATGGCCTCATTAAATCAGTAACATCACTTTTCAATTATATGTAGTCATTTAATAACAGACCATGACTGAATAAACACAGGCCTCATCAGGAATCTCCCGCCTTACCCAAGCATTGCAGAGAGCAGAACTGAACACAGACTTTTCCCAGAAAGGTAATCCCAAAGACAGAACTTGCCCCTTTTCCTTCCCTGTCCTACATGTTTTTTTTTTTTTTACATTTAACTCCACCTTGAAAGTAAATTTATCCATCCAAAGTGGACATCTGTTTCACTTCCCCTTCAATCTGGGTGTACTTATGGACATAATATGATCAAAGAATGCTTTATGGCTTTCAGGACTCAAGGTAAAAGGTCATGCAGGTTTTTCCTGGTTATCTTTGGACTTTCACTCTGGGAAAACCCCAACACACTGAGACTCCCACGCTGGGTAGGCCATGTATGAGGGCCCAAGTCAAGAGCCCTGCTGTATTTCCTGCCAGCAGAAAGTGGCATGAGCCAACCACGTGAACAAGCCATTATGAATACCCAGCCCACTCAGTTTCTCAGACAGTTGTAGCCACAGCTGGCAGCTGAAAGAAACAGTGTGAGACATTCCAAGTGAAAGCTGTCCAGCAGTGCCCTGCCCAAATTCTTGAGCCACAGCATCCAAGAGAATAACACCATGGTCACTTGCTTAACATCAGTAAATCAAGATAATGTGGTAGTCATATAGCAACTTGGAAAAATATTTTAAAAGTAATGGTATTTATAATGATGCTATTTGTTAAAAAGATTCTTTAAGCTCTTTCTTGCAAGGAAAAACATAAATATGCATGATGATGAAAATACATGTGTGTGGGGTGGCAAGCAATTTTTATTTTTATATATCAGTTTTTAGTGCAATTTATTTCATGACTTTTTATTTTAAATTGCTAACATTTATTGAAGTATTTTATTACCCCAGTACTTAATTAATCCCTATTCATTAAGGTTCTTATTTCATATCTGCAAGAAACATAAATTATATGTTTTTTTACTGATGCAGAAGTAGAGATTTGGAAGGACAAATATCTTTTCAAAGACAGCACACCTGTGAAGTGAACAGATCTAACTAATCTTAAACACCTTTCATTTTCAAACTACAGTGCATTCAGAAAATAAAGTCATTGTAACAGCTTCATGTTACAGTGGATATACTATATTAGATGTTTTAGAAAACTACATTGCTTCCCCCTTTAGTACATTCTTCATTTTCTACTCTTAATTCTTATTATAGAATACTTTCATATTTTCTACCAAAGGTATGCTTACTTTATGTGCTGTTTGTTTTACACAAATGAATGGCTTTTGAATTTTGTGCTGAACAGGTGGCATTAGCCAATCAGTTATGGTTTGAGATATTAAAGAGGTCCAGCTGTCAGACAGTAAAAGAATATGAAGTAGTTGCCTGCAGTAAGATTGCTCATTTATCTTTGCTACACATTTTGAAACCATGGCTTATTTAAATAATTTGTGTTCTGTGAACCTTGACAAATGTGGCAATATAGTGCGGATCACACACTCAAGGGTACATTTAAAAACATTTGAAAAATGAAATTTATATCTTATTTTGAATACAATTTTCTTAGTATATATAGTTTTGAATAAAAATAGATGTTTGGTACCTTGCTGGCATGAATATAATAAACATTTCAGACTTAGATTGTATTAAATATGGAAGGACATGAGTTGTTACACACATCCTAAAATAACACTTTAGTAAGAATTTCTATTTGTAGATCTATTTATGTACTTGAAAACCACATTAATATTGTTTTTACTGACTTGTTAAAATAATAAACATATTAGAGTGGGTTGACTGTTTAGAAATATGCCATAGTTTCAATTTTACTTTGGGGTTGATTGTAATTTAAATTTTTTTCATTATACTTGTTTTCCAGACAGCAAAGAAAAACTGAAATTCTTTATGCTGAAGGTTTTTGTGAGAACATGTTCCTTTCTAGACACAACAGTAAAATGCAATAGGAAACATATTTAATGCACATTCTAAAGAGATGATGACTTGCAATCAAAAAGTTTCTTATCTTCATTTACTCTGGAATTGTACAACATTCCTTGAGGCTGATACATTGACAAATCATAGGTGATTTTTAATGTTCATCTGCCTATCATTTCTTTTGGTAACAGCTCATTGATTCCTCATTACTGCAAAGGCTACTTTTATGACAAGCTTTTTCTTCCTGATTTTCATGGTGTTGTTATTCACATGAGAAAGCATTCTGCTATTCTAATGTCCTGTTAGAATGAGTGGAAACCGGTATTCCTCTTATACTTTCTATAGATGTAGTGTTTTGGGAGAAAGATGCTTCCAGATATTATTGGAAAAAGAGAATGCACATTCTCATGTACTTTTAAATATAACAAAATGGTAATTCTGTAATCCATTGATGTCCAACCTCTCAAAAGATTTTCTCTAATTTTATTAGCCCATAATTCTGGATAAATTTTTACATTATTCATTAATTTTCAAAACATAACAGCAATTATGTTGGATTATAAATTAAACACACAATGCTATTTACCACTGTACCATAAAATATAATTTCTATAAAACCTATATAACAAAATAGATTTAAAAATGTTAAATTTTTATATAACAAAATATATATAAGATCTATATTAAGAAAACTACAGAACTTTGATTCAAGAAATCCAAGAAAATCTAAAAATATGGATAGTTATTCATGATCATGGAATAAAAACTTCATGTTATAAAGATATTAATTCTTCCCAACTTGATCTTTACATTAAACACAATTCTAATAAAATACCAAGAAGTTATTTTGTGGTTATTAAAAAATTGATTTTAGGTTTATATTCTAAGGAAAAATATCTAAAGGATCCAAAACAACACAAAAGAAGAACAAAGTTGGAAGATTGAAACTGTTGAAGTTCAACATTTACCAATTAAAAATCAGCAAAGTATCTTAAATTTTTCTGTATTTAAAATTTTTTTTTGTTTTTTTCTTTATTGATGTTAGAGACAGAGAGCAAGGGAGAGGGAGAGAGAAACATTGATGAGAGAAAACATTGATTGGCCACCTCCTGCATGCCCCCCACTGGGGATTTGGCCCATGACCTAGGCATGTGCCCTGACTGGGAATTGAACTGGCGAACTCTTGGTGAATGGAGCCACACTGGCCAGGCATTAGATTTTTCAGCAAAGAAGATAAGCAAGTGGTAAATAAACATAAATAAAGCTTGTCATCATGAAATTGCAAATTAAAACAATAATGAGACATCACTGTACACTAATTAGAATAGCTAACATGTCTAATGCTGCGTGAGAATGTAGAGCAAGAGAAACTCTCATTTATTGCTTATAGTAACACAAAATAATACATGCACATGACAGTTCATCAGTCTCTTACAAGCTAATCATAATTTTACCATATATGATTCATAAAATGTGCTTCTAAATATTCAACCAATTGATCGAAAACTTGAATTCACAAAGAAACCTGAATGATAATATTCATAGTTGTTTTATTTATAATCACAAAAACTAGAAGTCACCAAGACATTCTTCAAAAAAATCAATGGAGAAACAGACTTCAGTAGATCTATACAATGGAATACTATTCAGCAATAGAAAGAAATGAGCTATAAAGCAATAAAAATCAATGAAGGAAACTTAAATGAAAGTTAAACTTACTGAAGTTTAATTAAAATTAAATTTAAGTGAAGCCAATTTGAAATGTTATATACTGCATGTTTCAACTTTATAACATTTTTAAAAAGACACCTTATTGGACTTCCGGTCAAGATGGCGGCGTAGGTAAACGCGGTATCGCATCCTCCCACAACCACATCAAAGTTACAACCAAACTACAGAACAACCATCATTCAAAACCACCTGAAATCAAGCTGAATGGAAGTCGTACAACTATGGAATTTAAAAAAAAAAAAGCAGCTACATCCAGACTGGTAGGACGGGCGGAGCGGCAGCACGAGGGGTGGTGGCAGCAGCGGTGAGAAGGGCTGGTCCCACACCCAAGCGTGGTGGATAAAAATCAGGAGGCTCCTGCGGCTGGGAAGGTCCTTCCTGAGGACTGAGGAGTCCCCGTCTCACACCAGGTGCCCCGTTCAGGGTTCCAGTGCCAGGAAGAGAATCCCCATAACTTCTGGCTGGAAAAACCAGCGGAAACTGAGGCTCAGGGAAGCTGACCTGGCTGGAGCCCCAGGCAGCTCCTTAAAGGGCCAGCACACGGACTTGTCGGACTCTCTCCCTCTAAGCTCGGAAAGGAGGCAGCTCGAGGGCAGCCACAGACATACAGGGAAGAACTGAGCTGTTTGGCACTGGAGCAAGGGCTGGAGAGGGGGCTTCCTCAGGGACAAATGTGCTGTAAGAAGCCTTTCTTCCTTTGGTGAGCCCTTCCCGGGGGCAGCAGACAGTCTCCTTATCTGGGACTCCAGCAACCTGGCTCACACTGGTAGCCCCACCCTGCTGACTCCCTGAGGCCCCGCCCCGCCCCGCCCCACACAACTTTCAAGCCCACCCAAGCTGTTGCCACTTGCTTAACCATAGGATTGGCCAGTCTTGGATCCTGCTTCAGGTTTTTCCTAAATTCTTTCAAATGAGCAGCATTGGGTCTCAGCGAGCCCCATACCTCTCATTAAGTAATACACAGAAACAAACACAGGGAGGCAGCCAAAATGAGGATACAAAGAAACAGGTCCCAAATGAAAGAGCAGAACAAAACCACAATAAAAGAAATAAGCAAAATGGAGATAAGCAACCTAACAGATACTGAGTTCAAAATACTGCTTATAAGGATGCTCAATGAACTTAGTGAGAACCTCAGTAAACTTAAGGAGGGCCTCAAGAGCATAAAAAAGGACCAGTTAGAAATCATGGATACACAGTTAGAATTAAAGGAGGCATTAACTGAAATAAAGAATAATTTACACAGCTTCAATAATAGAGTATGTAAATCCAAGGAGCAAACCATCGATTTGGAATATAAGGAAGCAAAAAATCCCCAATCAGAACAGCAAAAAGAAAAAAGAATCAAAAAAAAAAAAAAATGAGGATAGTGTAAGGAGACTCTGGGACAACTTCAAGTGTGCCAACATTCGCATCTTGGGGGTGCCCGAAGGAGAAGAGAGAGAACAAGAAATCGAAAACCTGTTTGAAACAATAATGGCAGAAAACTTTCCTAACTTGGTGAAGGAAATAGACATACAAGTCCAGGAAGCACAGAGAGTTCCAAACAAGATGAACCCCAAGAGGCCCACACCAAGACACATCATCATCAAAATGCAAAAGGTTCAAGACAAAGAGAGAATCTTAAAAGCAGCAAGAGAAAGGCAGCTAGTTACCTGCAAGGAAGTTCCCATTAGGTTGTCAGCTGATGTCTCAAAAGAAACTTTGCAGGCCAGAAGGGAGTGGCAAGAAATATTCAGAGTGATGAGAAGCAAGAACCTACAACCAAGATTACTCTATCCTGCAAAGCTGTCATTTAGAATCGATGGACATATAAAAACTTTCCCAGACAAGAAAAAGTTAAAGGAGTTCATCACTACCAAACCGTTATTATATGAAATGATGAAGGGACGTTTTGAAGAAAAAGATAAAATGTATAAACAAACAAAATGGCAATGAATACATATCTATCAACAATGGAATCTGCAATCAAAATAAACAGGAAGAACAGAAACATTCTCATAGATACAGAGAACATTTTGTTGGTTGTGAGTTGGGAAGGGGGTTGGGGGAATGGGTGAAAAAGGTGAAGGGATTAAGAAGCACAAATTCATTGCTAGACTGACAAACCTCAAAGGGAAAAGGGTTGGGGGTGGGGGGTGGGAAGAAATAAACCAAAGAACTTATATGCATAACCAATGGACACAGACAATAGTGTGGGAAAAGGTGGGAGGAGGGCGGGAGTAGGGAGGAGGGGGTCAATGGGGGAAAAATGTGGAACATCTGTAATACATTTTACATCCAAAAATAAAGATTTGAGAAAAAAAAAAGACACCTTATTGAGATATTAAAATTGTTAGTAGTTGCTAATATTTGGGGTGAAAGATGAGTACATTAAATGCTGGGGCTTTTTACGATAGTAAATTTATTTTGTAGAATATACTACTGTAATAGTGGATAAGAAACACTATACACTTGTCAAAACCCATAAAACTTTTAAGCACAAAGAATACATCTTAATGTGTGTAAATATTTAAAAGACAAAAAAAGTCATCTAGGATCAGTTATCCCAGGATCATGGTAGCCTCAGATCCTGAAACATGATAGCAGCGTTATTTACAATAATTAAGATCTTCAAAAAGTTCTAGTTACTATCTGTAATTGAATGGATAAAAAAGTCTGTGGCAAATTTTCACAATGAAATACTATTCAGCTGTGAAAAAGAAGGATCTCTTACCCTTTGAGACAGAATGAATGGACCTGGAGATTATTATGCTAAACAAAATAAGACAGTCAGAGAAAGACAAATATCACATGATATCACTTATATGTGAAATCTAAAGAACAAAATAAACGGATGAACTAAATAAGTCCACAGACATGGAAGCATGGAACAGACAGACAGAGCTCAGAGAAAATTGGAGAGGAGGTTAGGAAGAGATTAACCAAATAACTTATATGCATAGCCCATGGACACATACAACAGTGTAGTGAAGGCCTGGGTTTGTTCAGGAGTTGGGTAGAGGGGTCAAAGGATAAAAATAAAAGATATCTATAATACTCTCTACAATAAATATAAATTTAAAAATAAAGGAAGTATTGCTGTATTACAAATATATTTTTAAAAAATCACATTGAAGGCCAGAGAGGAAGGGGTGATGACCAAAGTAACTTTGGGAAGGAGTGGAGTCAGTAAGGAACTGCACATAACACTATACACAACTGATAAAGTAGTTAAGGGATCATAAATTAACAACAATTGTAGTTATATATGTTTAAATGGAAATGGAACAATTGAAAAGGATTGCAAATGGTGGAAGCCAGGATTGTCACTATGGGACTGAGAGTGAGTGTGCAGATAAGTAAGGTGAAGAAATTAAATGACCCAAGTGATAATAAATTAGAATTGGAAACATCAGTATGACCTCATTTTTAGATTAATAAAGATATAGATGTTTCAGCATAGAAATATTTATATATTTACAATATGTACCTACAGTGAAAATCACTTTTTTATTCTTTGTCAGCTAAGAGGGCCTAAAGAAATATTACCTCTGAAGCAATAATCATCCAGATCTTGGTTTCCAATACTATTCTACAATAAAAGAAAACAGAGCTCCTTGGGAAAATGGCTGATTCTAGGATTAGAGCAGAAAATATACAAGAGGAATCTGTATCACTGTGCAGTATAAGAAAGTAAGTATTTCAGACCAGTAAGGTGCATGGAGTAGAACATGGTTTCTCTAAGGGTAAAATAAGAAGACGCATGGGAGATTCTAAAATGGTGCTGGAATGAATGGAAGACCATCTTGCAGGACAAAACTGGAATTACAACTAAAATAAACAAAAACCTTTGGTAAAAAACAACAGGAAAGCAGCTAGAGAGGACCTCTATAACCACGTACATAAAAAGGACACTAAATTGAGCCTGGTAGAAACTGTGGAGGCACACGAGGGTGGGCTGGGAACCCATTACAGCAGCTGTTTTAGCTGTGAACAGCTCCCTCAGGGTTAAAATCCCAAATGGCTCCACAGCACAGAGAACTGGAACAAAACACTAAATTAGCTACAGCCACTCACCTTGGGCTCCAACAGAGGGAGGGCAGACTGGACTAAAGCTGTGTGGAGAGACTTGAAATTTGGAGAGTTGAAAGGGCAATGGGAATTTTGTGCTGAATCACTCCCTCATAGGACAGTAGCCATTTACTCAAAGAGCTTCCCAGAGCCTCAGGGAGAAGCAACAGCCCCTTGTTCAGGAATTTAACACTACCTGGCCAGGCCAGAGAAATGCAAATTGAGGCTTATTAGCAACCAGCAAGCATCTGCCCCACCTGCTGAAAATCTTCTTACACTGTACTGAGGGATTTATTCATTCAGTTAAGGGCTACAACCCAAGGATCATCAAGTAACTGAGACTAATAGCCTCCAAGCAAAAAGCTACAGGATAACTAAACCTTTCCTGGACTTGCAAATCTACCCAGGAAAGTAAGACTTGGTATCTAACATAGGTCCTCCCACACTCATCCAAACACAAGAGAGAAAAGATAATTAGACCGAAGATGAAATAAATGAAAGAGAATTGAGCAAGATATCAGAGGGAGAATTCAGAATAACAATTATGAGGAAGCTCAATAGCATGAGTAAAGATACAGAAGCATTGAAAACCAACCAATTGGAAATGAAGAATGACATAGGAGAAATAAAAAAAAACAACCACATTGGTAGAAATAAGCAGCAGAGCAGAGGAGGCTGAGGATCAGATCAGTGAATTAGAAGACAAGGTAGAAAAAAATCACCCAATCAGAGAACCAAAATGAAAAAAACAATTAGAAATTAGAAAGACAGCCTAGGAGAACTGTGGGACAATATGAAATGTAAAAATATGCGCATCATAGGAGTTCCAGAAGAAGAAAAGGAGCAGGGATTAGAGAATATATTTGAAGATATAGTGACAGAAAAATTTTCTAATTTGGTGAAGGAAAAAGGCATACAAGTATAAGAAGTACAGAGTCCCAAGTAAGAAGAACCCAAACAGGAACACACCAAGACACATAATAATTAAAATGCCAAAAATTAAGACAAAGAACGAATCCTAAAGGCAGCAAGAGATAAGCAACAGGTTACCTACAAAGAAACCTTCATGAGGCTATTAGCTGACTTCACAACAGAAACACTATAGGCCAGAAGGGAATGGCAGGAAGTAATCAAGGGCATGAAATACAAGGATCTGAATCCAAGACTACTCTATCCAGCAAGGTTATCATTCAAAATAGAAGGTCAAATAGCTTCCCAAACAAACAAACAAACAAACCAAAAAGGCTAAGGGAATATATTAACACCACACCAGGATGGCAAGAAATATAAAAGACTGTTGTAACTAGTAGAAGAAATAGGAAGAAAAACACCACAGTGAACAAAAATGGCAATAAATAAGTACATATCAATAATATCCTTGAATGTAAATGAATTAAATGCTCTGATCAAAAGACAGGGTAGCTTATTGGATTAGAAACTATGACTCATATATATGTTCTTTACAAAAGACCCACCTCACAACAAAAGACTCACATAGGTTACAAGTGAAAAAAATCTTCCAAGCAAACGGAAAGGAAAAAAGCTGGGATAGTAATATTCATATCTGATAAAATAGACTTAAACATAAAGGCCATAAATAGAGACAAAGAAGGTCACTACATAATATTGAAAGGATCAATCCAACAAAAAGATATAACCTTGGTAAACATATGCACCCAACATAGGAGCACCAAAATATATTTCAAAACTTCTGGAGGACTTCAAAGGAGAAATCAACAGAAACACGATCATAGCAGTTGCCTTCAACACCCCACTGACATCACTGGATAGATCCTCTAGACAAAAAATTAAAAAGGATATAGAGACTAAATGATACACTAGAACAAATTAATTTAATAGATATCTACAGAGAATTACACCCCAAAATTGCAGAATTCATATTATTTTCAAATGCACATGGGACATTCTCAAAGGTAGACCACATGTTAGGACACAAAGTTTCTACAAGTTAAGATATGATATGATATTGAAATGATATTAAGCATCTCCTCCAATTACAATGGTATGAAACTAGAAATCAAAAACATGCAAAGACATTTAAACACATAGAGGATAAATAGCATGTTCTTAAACATTGAATGGGTTACAAAGATATCAAGGAAGAAATTAAAAACTTCCTGGAAACCAATGAAAATGAACACAAAACCACAAAATCTATGGGATGCAGCAAAAGCAGTCCTGAGAGAGAAGTTCATAGCACTACAAACCTACCTCAAGAAACAAGCAACATTTCTAACTGACTATCTAACCTCACAACTTAAAGAATTAGTAAGTAAACAAAAAGAAAACCCCTGAGCAAGTAGAAGAAAAGAAATAGTAAAAAACAGAGCAAAAATACATGATATAGAGACTAAAAAAACAACAACAACAACAATTCAAAAGATTAATGAAACAAAGAACTGGTTCTTTGAAAGGATTAACAAGATTGATGAACCCTTGGATAGGCTAATCAAGAAACAGAGAGGACTCAAATAAACAAAATCAGAAATGAGAGAGCAGTAGCAACGGACACCACAGAAATACAAAGGATTGTTAACAAATACTATGAACAATTATACGCCAACAAATTAGACAATCTAGGTGAAATGGACAAATTGCTAGAAACACATTGTGTCCCAAAACTGAACCAGAAAGAGATAGAAAACTTGAACAGACCAATAACAACTAAGGAAATTAAAGTGTTAGTCAAGAACAGCAAACAAAAGCCCAGGCTCAGATGACTTCCGAGGGGAGTTTTACCAAAAATTCTAAAAAGAACTAACACTGACTCTCCTCAAACTATTCCAAAAAATTTCAAGAAGAAAGAAAAATTCTAAACTCAATTTAAGAGGTTAGCATAATTCTAATTTTAAAACCAGATAAAGACACTATAATAAAAGAAAACTACAGGCCAATATCTCTGATGAATATAGATTCCTGATGAAAATCTTTAATAAATTATTAGCAAATTGGGTCTAACAATACATTAAAAAATTTATTCACCATGACCAAGTGGGATTTATCCCAAGGATGCAAGGCTGATACAATATTTGCAAATCAATAAATGTGATATACCACATAAACAAAATGAAAGATAAAAACCATATGTTATATCAATAATGCTAAAAAAAAAAAAACATTAAACAAAATCCAGCACCCATTTCTGATAAAAATGCTCAGCAATGTGAGAATAGAGGGATCATATCTCAACATAATAAAGGCCATATATGAAAAACCTATAGCCAACATCATACTCATTGGGCAAAAAAAAAAACAAAAACAAAAAGCATTTTCCTTAAGAACAGGAACAAGACAGGAGTGCCCACTTTTACCACCCTCATTTAGCACAACACTGGAAGTCTTAGCCACAGCAATTAGACATGAAGAAAAAATAAACGAGATCTAAGTTGAAAAGGAGGAAGTAAAACTGTCATTATTTGCAAATGATATGATATTGTACATAGAAAACCCTAAAGACTCTATAAAAAATCTACTAGACTTAATAATTGAATTTGCTAAAGTAGCAGGATACAAAATTAACTTCAAGAAATTGACGGCATTCTTATACATAAATGTTGAACTCACAGAAAGAGAAATTTAAAAAGCAATCCTATTTACCACTGCGGCAAAAAAAATTAAGATACCAAGAATAAACTTAACCAAAGAAGTGAAGGACCTATTTGCAGAAAACTACAGGACACTGAAAAAAGAAATCAGGAAGATATAAAAAAAGTGGAAGCATATACATTTTTCATGGATTGGAGGAATTAACATTATTAAAATGACCATACTACCCAAAACAATCTATAGATTCAAAGCAATCCCCATTAAAATATTAATGACATCTTTCACAAAACTAGAACAAATACTTTAAAAGTTCATATGGAACAAAAAAAGACCCCAAATAGCCACAGCAATCTTGAAAAAGAAGAACAAATTAGGAGAGATCACAATACCAGTTATCAGATTATACTACAAAGCCATTGTAATCAAAAGAGCCTGGTACTGGCACATGAACAGTCATATAGATTGATGCAACAAAACAGAGAGCCCAAAAATCGACCCAAGACATTATGTTCAATTAATATTTGACAAAGTTGGCAAGAGCATACAATGAAGTAAAGACAGCCTCTTTAGCCCTGGCCAGTTTGGCTTAGCTGTTGGCCTGTGGACCAGAAAAGCTCGGGTTTAGTTCCCGCTAAGGGCATGTACCTACCTTGGTTGCAGTTTGTCCCTGGCCCCGGTTGGGGTTGTGTGAGTGGGGACCACTCGATGTGTCTCTCTCACATTGATGCTTCTCTCTCTCTCTCTCTCTCTCTCTCTCTCTCTCTCTCTTCTTTCCTCTCTCTCTCCTGCTCTATCTGAAGATAAATAAATATAAATAAATAAAGAAGTATCCTTGGGTGAGGATAAAAAATAAATAAATAAAAAGACAGCCTCTTCAATAAATGGTGTTGAGAAATTAGACAGCTACATGTAAAAAGAAATTAAACTAGACCACTAATTTACACCATACACAAGAATAAACTCAAAATAAATAAAATATTTAAATGTGACTCATGAATCCATAAAAATCATAGAAGAAAATGTAGGCAACAAAATTTCAGACATCATACACAGCAGAATTTTCACTGACACAACACCTAAGGCAAGAGAAACAAAGAAAAAAATTAATGCATGGGACTACATCAAACTAAAAAGCTTCTGCACAGCAAAAGAAACAAGCATCAAAATGGAAAGGGAACCCACTATATGGGAGAGCATAATTGCCAATGATACATCAGATGAGGGGTTAATTTCCAAAATATATAGAGTACTCATGCAAGTCAACAAAAGAAAAAGAACCCAATTAAAAAATGGGCAGAGGACCTAGACACCTCTCCAAACATGATGCACAAATGGCCAAGAAACATATGAAAAAATGCTCAACATCACTAAGCATCAGAGAGAAACAAATTACAATGACTATGAGGTACCAACTCACACCTGCGAGAATGGCTGCCATCAACAAGTCATCAAATAACAATTGCTGTCAAGGATGTGGAGAGAAAGAAACCCTAGTACACTGCTGGTATAAATGCAGACTGGTGCAGCCACTATGGAAAACAATATGGTGTCTTCTCAAAAAATTAAAATTGGAACTGCCATTTGACCCAGTAATCCCACTTCTAGGAATATATCCTAAGAATCCTGAAATACCAAATGGAAAGAATATATGTACTCCTATGTTCATAGCAGCACTATTTCCAATTGCTGAGATCTGGAGACAGCCCAAGTGTCTATCAGTAGATGAGTGGATAAAATGGCTGTGGTACATATACACAATGGAACACTATGCAGTCTAAGAAAGAGAGATCTATTATCCTTTGAGAAAACATGGAGGGGCCTGGAGAGTATCATGCTAAGCTAAATAAGCCAACCAGAGAAAGACAAATACCACATGATCTCACTTATTTGTGGAATATAATGAACAAAATAAGCTGATGAACAAAATAGACCCAGAGACATAGAAAGGAGTGTGGTTCAGACTGACAAACCTCAGTGGAGGGGGCCAGCGGGGAGAGATGAGATGAACCAAAGAACTTATATGTATGTATGTGTAACCAATGGACATCGACAACAATGCTTGTGGGGGTGGGGCACAGCAATGGGAGAAGGGTGTCTGGTGGGGAAGGAGAAACATATGTAACAAAAATAAATACATTAATAATAATTTTAAAAGATTAAACAAAAAAAGTATGTGTTCCAAAATAAAATATGGGGGTACATTAAAAGAGCACAGGAGTCAACTCAAATTGTTCTCAATGACCAAAGTAGAAACAATTGGTCAATGAAATAGAATAGTATTGAGTTCTAACATGAAAAACAAAATAAAAATCCATGAATATATACTAATATAAATAAATTATTGAATACATTAATAAACGGTGGAGAAGATACAAATTCCATGCAGGCGGCTTACAAATAATTTATGTAGCTACTCTACCTTTGAGAAGGGGAGCACATCTGTGTGTGCTGTGCATAATGTAGTATAGAAGTGCAAGCTCTGCTCACTGTATAAATCTCATCCAGAAACATCCTCACAGACACACCCGGAAATAACTTTTAACTAAATACTGCCACCTCATGACTCGGTCAAGCTGACCTATAAAATTAACCATTACAAATTCATCCCATGTCAATTTAACAACCATATGCATTTCCTTAAACAATACTTAATTTCCAAATAAAGACAATAAAAAAATAGTTCTTCTTAAAATTATATAGCTATTCTGTGTGCAATAGAAAATCACTAACCTCTTCTTCAGAATAGGAGGTAAAGTCCATGACTAATGTTTTCTTTTCTCCTTAATATACCATACCTAAAAATTATGCTGTAAAATTAACATTATTTACATACTATGATATAAAGTCAGTACTACTTATGTTAGAATGAAAAGCAAATATTTATGCACACATGTATTTATAACAAACTAAAGAGGAAATACGTATAACAAAGTATTAAATTCTGTTACTGGTATATTAATGTATTTGGTATTTATAATTATATTCATCCACTATCCATTCTGGATTTTTTACATTCAGCAAGCACCTCAACTGGTTGTGGTTCTTTACCTGGCAGGGTGATCGAAACATTTATTCCTGAAGATTCTAGGTTATTAGCCGTCCTAACTGGACTGGATTGTTACAGTCTTCCAGTGACCTTAATCAGAAGGCATGGTGATACCAAGCGACACTCTAAAGGATCGCCTGTATTCCAGAGATACTCCATGGTGGGATAGTAGTCAAACTTCCCCTTGGTAGTGAGGTTCCATCACCCCATGGTATATCTCTGAATATCCCATGGTTCAGAGATATGAAGAGCTCAAAGTGACAGTCTTTACTGACAGTTCAGTGGAATCATGGTTGGCTTCCTGGTGGAAGCATTCTGTTTCTAGATCTAAAACCTCTAGGTCAGCAGAATGTAAAGATGCCAAAAAAGGAAGCAAACATTTTGCTAGTGGAACATGTCAGGTAACAGTGAGAAGTGAGTGCTGCCGCTCCCATTTCCACACGTTGATTTCTGAATTCATGAATCCTGGCTATTGGAGGAATAGCACCACTTCTTGGATGCTGAGAGAGTGTTTGCCAGGCTACTCCACAACAAAGTTACTCCATTTTCCCCTGCTCATGCTGTACACTTTGGAAGGAAGTCACTATCACAGCCATGATGCTAAGAAATATCCTGTGCTGCAAAATGATTTAGTCATTAAGATGTTATCAGTTTATTTGTTCTTAAAAATATAGACATTAATATTCATATTTAGTAAAACAAATATAACATGCAATGTAACTTAGAGTGAGAATCTGGTATTTTTTATTTAAAATATGTGAACTCCATGAGTCAGTAAAATAATTTAATATTTAAAACTTGTTTTTCATAGCATCGTCCTGTAAAAATTTAAGTGAAATGTACTCTAAAAAGAAATAGGAGTTATAATATCATTTCATGTGGCAGTGTGGAGATTATACCATTTAATTTAGATCAGGAGATTTACCACTAGCCTGAGAGGTTTTGAAATTGGATTATTCATCAGCTTTACTTTCTGCCAAATTGCAATCATTACCTTTTAAAAAAATTTTTTTCATGGTAGTTCCAAAACTGTATTGACTGTCTTAGCTATTAGGTATACAGAACATTTCCCTCTTTCTCACTGACAGGATGATTTTTAAAGAATATGGATTCCTTGGGAAACAGCATTACACAGAGGACTATAAAATTTCTTTATACACTCTCTGTCTTTGAGATCTTTTCAGTTTGTCATTGCATGGACAGGTGAGGACTTTGTACATTTTTTCATTTAGTGCTAATACTGCATTTGCTGGTATGTCTTTGCAAGCAGTCTTGAAAGCAGCGGAGATTAATATTTACATTTCCATAAAAGGCTCTTATAATGGTTTATCATGTCTCTAACTCAATTAAAAAGAAATTTTTGAAAATCATGAGTAAAATAAACTTAAGAAATCCAAGTGGACAAGAAGCAAAGTATGACATTTACAGCCAAAATCTTGGTGCAGAAATGATCTGGTTAGAATATTGTAGCTGTTGATGTGACCTGAACAGGCCCTTCCTTAGCCCTAGGTCCTAGACACTCATTGTAGCATTTCCAGACTCTGTCATCCAGAATTCTCATGTACACCATACTGGGACTTAGTTGTCCATACTTAATGTTACAACTGCTTAAAAAAAATCTTGGCTTGGAATAAAGGACAATAGGGATTATCCTTGACCTGGGTCCTATTTAGAGCTTAGCAGGATTTGGAATCACTCAGAAAACATATAAAAGCAAAATATCTTATTGTTGCACACAGTGCTTCTAGAATCCAAAGAGGTTCTTTGAGAAAATGTAAGGACTTAATGTATAAAATGTATAGGTCTTCCTGTCACATTTATTTGGCATTTAACACTTAATTCAAAACACTAACAGTACTATATGATTAAATGAAATATTGAACCAGTGGATATAGAAAAGGGATTGTATTAAATTAACTCTTTCATTTTCCTTTGTTTAGGACATTTTATTGTTGTGTAAGAATTTATCTACTCATAACATTATAAAACCATTGATTATAGAAGGTAAATTTACACACACTGATCATAGCATTTAACAGATTCTTAAAACATCTTTAACAAAGTAGTATGGTTAATTTTATTGGTTTTACTATTGTACCCAGTTATTTTTCAAACACAGATCTATTTATTGCTGGGGAGGTATTTTATAGGTGTGGCTAACATGTGAATCAGTGAACCTTCAGTAATGAAAGTTAATGTCAATAATGTGAGTGGACCTCATTTAATGACTGAGACACCTTAGAAACAAAACCTGAGGTTCCCGTGGAGAATTCTAACCAAACCCTAACTGAAACAAAAAGGAAATATTATCTTTTGATGTATATTTGCTTCTGTTATTTTCATTTACTATCTTAATATTTCACAGTAATATACATTTTAAAAATTTGTTTATAACACAATGTGAAATTCTTCAATTCAGAAATATTTATTTTTCTCAATAAATTTTCACTATCTTAAATGTATATCACTACAGATTACAATTGTGTACTTCTTTAAAAGCTATTTTATTACTATCAACTCTCTGTTTGATATCTAGTTCAATTTCCTTTCATTTATTTCATCTTCTGTCAAATTATCTTGTTCTTTAATTTGGGACTTGTTTCTTTGTTTCACCATTTTGGCTGTCTTAGTCGGTTTTGAAGCCTACCAAATTTTCTCTGTGGGTGTTGGTATTCTGCAGGTTGTGGATCTTTCTACTGGGTTTGAATGAGTATGGAAGGACCCATGTTAAACACCACTGTCAAGTCTTACTTTTCTGGGTAGAATTGCAAGCCCAGGAAAGGTTCAGTTATCCTCTAGCTTTATGTCTTGAGGCTATTAGTCTCAGTTATTTGATGAGCCTTGGGCTGTAGCCCTCAACTGAATGAAAAAATCCCTCAGGTATTCAAGGTAAGAGAATTTCCAGAAAGTGGGGGTCAATGCTTGCTGGCTGTTAATGAGACTCAATTTCTCTGGCCTGGCCAGGTGGTGTTAAAATCCTGAGGGAGGGGCTATTGCTTCTCCCCAGGGCTCTGGGGCCCTTGAGTAACGTGGCTACTGTCTTATGAGGAAGTGATTCAGCACAAAACTCCCAGTGCACTCCAAATTCCGAGCCTCTCCACACAGTTCCTGTCCATTCTGCCCTATGTCTGTTGGAGTCCAAGGTGAGTGGCTGTAGCTAATTTAGTGCTCTGTTCCAGTTCTCTGTGCTGTGGAGCCATTTGGGATTTTGACCCTGAAACTGCTCACAGCTAAAACAACTGCTGTCTGTGGACTCCCAACCTGCCCTCTTGTGCCTCTGCAGCTCTTACCAGGCTCAATTTAGTGTCCATTTTCTGTCCCTGGTTCTATGGGTCCTCTCCCACTGTTTCTCTGTTGTTTTTTTCTGATTATTTGTCTTTTTTTAGTTGTAATTCCAATTTTGTCCTGGGAGATGGTGTGTGTAGCTTCCATTCACTCTGCTGCTATTTTGGAATCCCAAAACAGCCTAGTATTGGCATAAGAACAGGCATATAGATCAACAAAACAGGACAGAGAACCCAGAAATTGACCCAAGACATTATGTTCAATTAATATTTGACAAAGGTGGAAAGAGCATGCAATGGAGTAAAGACAGCTTCTTTAATAAATGGTGTTAGGAAAAGTGGAGAGCTACATGCAATAAACCACTAACTTCTGCAGTACACAAGAATTAACTAAAAAAGATGAAAGACTTAAATGTGACTCATAAATCCATAAAAATCCTGGAAGAAAATGTAGGCATCAAAATTTCAGACATCATATGTAACAGAATTTTCACTGGTGCATCACCTAAAGCAAGAGAAACAAAGGAAAAAATAAACACGTGGGACTACATCAAACTAAAAACTCTGCACAGCAAAAGAAACATGCATCAAAATGGAAAAGGAACCCACAATATGGGAGCACATAATTGCCAACAATACATCAGATAAGGGGTTAATTTCCAAAATATATAGAGTACTCATGCAACTCAACAAAAGAAAGACAAAGAACCCAATTTAAAAATAGGCAGAGGACCTAAATAAACATTTCTCCAAAGAGAACATACAAATGGCCAAGAGACATGAAGAAATGCTCAACATCACTAAGCATCAGAGAGATGCAAATTAAAACAATGATGAGGTATCACCTCACACCTTCCAGAATGGCTGCCATCAACAAATTTTCAAACAAGTGCTGGTGAGGTTTGGAGAAAAGGGAACTCTAGTACACTGCTGGTGGGAATGCAAACTGGTGCAGCCACTATGGAAAACAATATGGTGTTTCCTCAAAAATTAAAAATTGATCTGCCTTTTGACCCAGTGATCCCACTTCTAGGAATATATCCTAAAACACCTGAAACACCAATCAGAAAGAACATATGTACTCCTATGTTCATAGCAGCACTATTTACAATTGCTAAGATCTGGAAACAGCCCAAGTGTCCATCAGTAGATGAGTGGATAAAAAAGCTGTGGTACATATACACAATGGACTACTATGCAGCTGTAAGAAAGACAGATCTCGTATCATTTGAGACAACATGGAGGGATCTGGAGAGTATTATGGTAAGTGAAATAAGCCAATCAGAGAAAGACAAATACCACATGATCTCATTTATTTGTAAAATACAAAGAACAAAAAAAGCTGATGAACAAAATAGACCCAGAGACATAGATAGGAGTATGGTTCAGACTGACAGACATCAAAGGAGGGGTGTGGGGGAGGGATGAGATAAACCAAAGAATTTATATGCACGTATGCGTAACCATTGGACATAGACAACAATGCTTGAAGGGGGGTGGGGGAGGGCAGGATATGGAGGAGGGTTTCTGGGGGGGGGGGAGGAGAAACATCTGCAATAAAAATAAATTAATTAATTTAAAAAAAGAAAAGCTATTTTAGCTTTTTTTGACCTCCCTTAAGTGTTACATTAAACCTAATTGAGATTTCTGTATACAAGCTGAGGTTTTACAGAAGGTGTTCAGTAAACAATAACATATTCTTTGTGGACCTCATCTGTTCATCTTTATCTTCATGTACTTGTGGTTAATTTTTAGCCAATGTATAATAATTGTTTTCCAGATATGTAAGGGTTGTATTTGAGAATTCATAAATTATTTTTATGACCTTGACATCTCTAGAAAGAAATGTTATATAAATAAAACATATTTACTGTCTTGAAACATTCCTCTTATACTACAATTGCCACATAAATTTAACTCAATTTTACAAATTAATATTTTAGGCTAATAATTAAGACTCTTTTCTCTCTACTTGATAAAAATATAGCAGTTATTTTGTGGTTGTTATGATGGTAGCTCCATCATCCTCAGCCATAACTATTAATCCAAAAACTTCTTTCTGTGGGTCTCCACTTGAAATTGCCATATTTCTCTAGTCAGTAATAGCTAGCAAATGCCTTAAGAATGTGCAGTATCTTAAAAGAAGAGGTACATTAATTGATTAACCTTTAAGATACATTATATTAAACAAATAAGGGTAGTATGTACCAATTATGAACAACTGTTCTGGAATTAAACTATGCTCAGTATTCAATTATTGCTTATTCATTTTAACTTTTTGAGATATTTAATTAAGCTCTAACTGAGCTTTGATTATCTCAATTGTAATAATGATAAGAGAACTTGCTCACCAAGTCTAAGTTTACCCTAAGGCCTGGCCAGGATGAGCTTCTAGCCAGGTTAATGCCATACACCTTTTAGATTTGTGCACACAATGCATTAGTTGGAGTTATCTCAAAATAAATGTCCAAATAAATATTTTCAGAAAATCTTCCCATGCAATCATGACTCATTTATGTCTCTAACGTGAGAACTGGCAAAGCTAAGGAGTTGGGGTGCTGAGGTACAAAATGGCCTCACTTAACATCATCGGTAAGTTCACTTAACATCATTGGTTAACTTTAAGAGAAACGACATGTAATAAAACCAGTTTTACAATAGACTAATGGCTATAAACAAGAGTTAAGTTTCCAGAGCATATTTCTGGTCACAAAAACATCAGCAAACTTCTAAATAAAGACCCCAAACACTTCTAATTTTAAATATTGAGATAAATGTAAAGTGTACATACATTTAAGAAAGATAATTAAAAATAAATAAGATTATTTTTTTTTCCAACTCACTCATTTCATTTCAGGGTTCTAGATGGCAGGAGCCTATCCCAGCAGCTCAGGGCACATGGTGGGACCCCACTCAGGAAAGGACGCACTTCCATCTCAGGACACACACACAGTCCCAGACTGGGACATTTGGGCACATGGATTCACCTAATGTGCACATCTTTGGAATGTGGGAGGACACCTGAGTCCCCCGGGAAAACCTATGCATATGTGAGGAAAACAAGCAAACTCCACTTAGACAGTGGCCCTGGCCCGAAATGGTTTTTGCTTTCATTTTTCTCATTAATGTTATAACAAAATGAGGTTGAACCAAACAACATTATTCTAGGACCTCATGTATTTTTTACTGAACAAAAGAGTTTGCTGGCTATTTTTGAAAAGCCCATATATTTACACTTTCTTTGGAGAGTTTTCAAACAAAGCTTAACCTCTTGGTAAGGGATATAGGTGATAAGGCCACAAATGACTGTTTTCATATATAGCGTTTGTGTATTTCATGTGAATATCAGTCATTAGTATGTTTTCACTGTATTTCCCATCTTTCCTAGACCATACAATCTCAGTTTATGAGCATCAAATAAGATTTGTCCCTGTATTTCTGGGGCAAATCAAACACCACAATTTTCAATGACTAGATGAAATAAACAAACATGGAACCATTTCAACTATGCTGGGCATAAAGTGAAGTGGTTGTGGTTACTTTTAATTTTTCTTTCCCCCACTGTTAAAAAAATAAAAATGTATGAAATCACAGAGAAACAAAAAAATTCTTTCTAAACATTTAACTTAGATATATGCTAATAATTAGAGAAAAAAATCAAGTTTATTTGCAAATTAAACTTAATAACCACAGAAAACTAACACAAATTCCAGCAAATAAGAGTCAATTCTGCTTATCTAGGCTAGTCACTGAGGGAACAGTTGACATTATTCTGTGTCAGAGTCTTTTATTTCAGAATTTAATATGAGCATCCTCCCTCAAGAGCTTTTGGTAATATTTGGTGGCTCAATGTAACTTGCTTACTTGTCTACATTTTGCCTACATTGGATATTTACTCAAAATGAGATTTACATTTATACATACAATAAATATTTTGTTATATTTCTCATTTTTATGGTTTGATGAAATTTATTCCTTTGAGAAACATGGTTCAGTTTTATGTTAAAGTAATAGTCATGTTGAAATACCATGATTTACTTAAGAATATATAATCAAATACTATGACAAAATTATTTTCAGTATATATTCATATGTTTTAAGCTTTGATAACAATAAAATTATGCATGCTTTCTTTGTAGCTATTTATGCTACATTTAATAGCTTTAAAGATTAGTATTTGTAATCTAAATGCCACTTACTTCAAAGTAAGATTTGAGTTGACAATATGTAATTATTTAGAAAACTCTATTCAAGCACCAATAATATGTTTTGGAAATTTCTAGGTGTACAGATGAAATTTTGTTTTACTATGTCAATTTCATTAGTTTTCTTTAAGGCTCATTACTCTTCTGGGATGAGAAAAAAAAATTAACCAAGTTTTTAGGTTACTCTTACACATGGGACACTACATGAACACTCTCAAATGAATTTAATGGTGGCCATTTTATTATCTGTATTATCTAGGACTGCAAATACTTCAAAGAGGCTCAATATGGTTAGAGCATAAGACGTGACATGGTGATGGGGAAGGTGGAAAGAAATGAGGCAGGAGAGTTAAGAAGTGATGCATTTATGGAAATTCTTGTAAAGTGGATTGTATGTGGTCCTATGTGTATGGCATTATGCTTTTTTCCCCCTGAGGCATTGAGAATCTATGGAATAATATGATTGGCAGATAATATCACTAAAGTGTTGGTGCAAATAGCACATTTGAGTTTGATGAAATGGTGAAAATATAGGATGTTATAGTCAGATCTAAAAATAGGAATGTATAACTGGACGATGAGTTAATACTTCTTCCAACTATAGAGTCATGGAAACAAAATCCACTTGAATGGTCATGCACAATGTAAGCTTAATAAGAACTGAGATTTCACTCTCTATTGCTACAATAATTGAACACAGCAGCTATTAGACTGGGGTGTTTCTAATGCACTGGCAGACTAGGTAGGAAAACTGAAAAGAAGATGTTCCTGTAGATGACAGAAGATTAAGAAATTGAAACCTGCCCTGGCCGGTTTGGCTCAGCGGTTAGAGCGTCAGCCTGCGGTCCACAGAGACCCGGGTTCGGTTCCCGCTAAGGGCATGTACCTTGGCTGCAGTTTGTCCCCGGCCCTGGTTGGGTCGTGTGGGTGGCGGCCACTCGATGTGTCCCTTTCACATCGATGTTTCTGTCTCTTCCTCTCTCTCCTTCCCACTCTATCTGAGTAAAAAATGGAAAAATGTCCTCGGGTGAGGATAAAAAATAAATAAATAAATAAATAAATAACTTTAAAAAAAAAAAAAAAAAAAAGAAATTGAAACCTAAGAACAACCAATCACAAACAGCCAACTAGGCTTTCCAAAATTAGGAAACTACTTAAGCTATAGTCAATGAAATGATATCCTTGCTTTGCTTTCTTGTCTGGTCTATGAAAGCCATTCCCCAAACACCTGTTGGCTGAATGTTTCCATACATTTTTGGTTTGACACTGCCCAATTTAATCTGATGTTTGTTCAGATAAATTCTTCAAACTTTTCATGTACAATTTATTTTTTAACACTATTTTACTTAATGACCTCTAATACCTAGAACCATAGCATCTGACACATAGGTGCATAGTGAAATTTTGAGTAAATTAAAAAACAATTATTGCTTAAAGCTTAGCTTAATAATTCAATTGTATCCAATGTTTAGTCTTAAAAAATTTTAATGAAAATTGATATAGAAAGGAAGTTGATTGATGTTAGAGCACTTATTTAAACTTTGAATATATTTTAAAGGATACAAGTTAGAATATTCAAATAAAGGAGACTATTGATATGAGTGTAAAAAATCATTGTATCTTTAATATAGTGATTATGATTTGTAAGTGAGTATATGATAAGTAATTGCACGTACATAAAAATAAAGCTTGGAAAACCATAGTCAGATTGGGTAAATGAGTTTTGTTTAGAATATTCAACATAGAATGTTGAATTTGGTTATGAACAGTTCTCAATAATTCACAATTTCTGGTGTGTTGTAGTTAACATAGAATATCCCAAGGGGATATTTTATGCATTGTATCTTCTCTATTTCTACAATTTATTATTACTCATTTCCATTTTAATTTATTTCATAATATAGTAGTATGTTAGATTTTTCAAAAAGAGTTCTTATTTCTTTATTCATTAGTTACTTATTATTGCCATTGCAACAAGTGTAGCACTTGTAGAAACTTAAAATGATTAGAGCAACTAAATATTTTGCTCTGACCAAACATGAAAATCACATTTATAATCCATAACATTTATTTCTGACCATGAAGGAATCATGTTATTGTATATAAAGCTTAATTTATTTAAAATTTAAAATTCTTTAAATATGACCATTTAATAATAAGATAGTAATAGAAATTACATTTTAGAATATTAAAGTCCCAAAGATTAAGAAAAAATATGCTTTTGATACAATATGGCTCTTTGGATGGATATTATCATCAAAATTGTTTATATATTTAATTGTAATTTTTAAATTTGCTTTCATTGATAATTTTCCTCCAGGATCAAATCTCATAGTTATGATTATGTAAAAGTCTTTGGTGATAGTCAGGTGTTAGTGTCCTGGGTATCTTTATGTAAAACTACCATGTGCTAGCTCATTTAGAAAGTCCTGGTTTATGCCTGTCATTCATGATTAATGAATAATAGTACCTTACTTTGAATTCAAATCTTTCAGATTCAATTGTAAGTTTATATAATATGTTATCACCCTATCCTAAAACTAATAGAAATAATTTTCCTGGTCTAATTCTGAGAGAAAGGTGTGTGTGTGTGTGTGTGTGTGTGTGTGTGTGTGTGTGTATACTTACATATACACAAATATAAACAGAGAGAGTGTATATATTAAGGAATTAATTTACATGGAGTAAATAAATAATAAAACTGAATGCATTACTAATATAACTGAATCAGAAACTTTTTTACATCACTAAATTACAAATTAAAATTATGAGATCATTATTATGGAATAATTAGGTTAATAATACATAGTAATTGAGTTAGGTCAAATAATGTGACAAATTCAAATTTGATGTCAAATTCAATTTTCTGTCTATTGTCTCACTAAGGAATTTACATTCTATTGCCATTTAGGTACTTGAGAATTTGACATAACATTTTGTTCTGTTTCCTTATAAAAGAATTTCTTAACCACATGATTTTCAGGTACCATAAAGTATCTTCTCATGAGAAAAAGATATACACACACAGCATTATAGCATATGTATTTCATTCTCTTTAGTTATTCTATAAGCTGTTTCTCCAATTTTCTTTCTGTCTCATTTATGTCTTATTTATTACATTTTTGACAGAAATAGCAATTACATTAATTGTTCTCATGTGTTTTATTGGACACTTCATTAGAAGTGTATGATAGTATGCCTTGTGTGTTAATGTCTGTGTTCACATCCCAGGCTAGGATATGAGTTCCTGGAATTGACGGTAATGTGTGAATGTATGTTATTAATGTTTCCATCCTCTGGTACTTATAAGATCATATATTACTCAACAGAAACACAAAAATGTTTGTTATTCTAATAGCTATATTCACAGAAATACAAGTATTTGACAAAGTAAACTGCATGGACTTTTTTCTTCTTTAAATATTATCTTTATTCCTTGAGAATAAATTATTTAGGATTTTTCTAATACTCTTGTTTATTTGCAGCTGTCTATGACACCTTTCATTTGTTTTATTTTTTCTTCCGTAAAAGCAGGATCAATTTTTATAAAGAACCCTATTTTGTGTTTAAGATCTGTGTCTTATTTGGATATATTAAGTTTAATCACGTACAAAACTTTGGGACATGATGTTTTTCATGTGTGATGTGAATATTTTAAAACGTGCCATCTAACATTCGTAATTCAGCTATTATAGATTTAAGCTCTTCCATCTGTCAGGTGTTTTATTGTTGTTAATCCTTGAAGAGCTAACACAAATTAATAGGTTTATAATTCAGCCAAATATTTAGGCTTGAATGAACCTGATTTTATAATCAATAGGTTTACAAAAATAAGTAATTCAATAAATTCATCTATAATATAAAAAATATTTTAAAGTTAAGTTAAAAGTTAATTATTTCTACATTTACATTCTTTGTACCTATTTATACTTGGTATTGCTTATTTATTTCTTATGCTAATGTACAATTTATTAGTTATGTTCAACATCACTTATATTAAGGAGATAGAGGCAGGGTAGGCAGTGAGGGATGGAACCATGGGCAGGGAAGGCTGAGACACTGGGGAAATTTGAGATGACTTGGAGCTCAGCACACAGACAGAACCAGTACACAGCATATCTGGAGGTTTATTCGGCCTCTACTGATCTCAAAATAAAAACTAAAGTCAACATGGAAAATTTTGCTTCCAAGGCCAGAAACTCCCTGCCTCCATTTGTAGAAATCCAAATTAGAAGCTCCTGGAAGGAGTACACGTCAATTAAACAACCAAAAAATCCAGAAAGGCTGGTTTCAGGCAAGGTGGGGAATGGAGATTGATTGTATAATTCCTTTTCCTAGGTTTGAAAAGGAATTTTAAAAATATGTTTTTATTAATTTTTTTTTTTTAGAGAGAAAGGAAGGGACAGAGAGATAGAAACATCCATGTGAGAGAAACATTGATTGGCTGCCTCCTGCTCGCCCCCTACTGGGGATCAAGCCCACAATCCAGACATGTACTCTGACCGGGAATCAAACCAGGACCTCTCAGTCCATGGGACAATGCTCAATCCACTGAGCCACACCAGTCAGGCTGTAAAGAAATTTTATTTACTGTTAAAGAATATAGTGCTGGTGATTCTGCCGGGAGCAAAGCAAGAGGATTGCAGAATGATTGGATTTGGTGAAGAAATGAAAAACAAGCACAGGGTTGCTCCAAGGGCGTTTCCCCTCCACCTCACTAATAGTCTAGGAGAATATGAAGTTATCATAGAAAGTGAAGCCACTAAGGCCCTATAGATAACCTAGGGCTAACCCTAGTCAGATAGAAAACACAAATATTAAAATATATGGATGTTGTTAACGCAGAATTCCTTGAAAGGACCAATCAGAGGCTAGTAAAACATGTATCTACCCCTAGACAAACAGAACCCTACAGACAACCCACTTGGGTCCCCTTATCGCTGTGGGGAGTCTATATTTTAAATAAACTTTCCTATCGCTCACCCTTGGTCCGTGAACTCATTCTTTGCTTTTCAAGACAATGAACCCAAACACTGCTGCTTAGTTTCAGGTTTTACCACTGCATTAGGTAGAAGTTGGAAGAAAATAAAATTTCAATAGAAAAGAAGTTTTGAGATTGGTGAGAAAACTACTCAGCCTTGAGCTGGATAAGAGGAAAAAAAATACAAGTGGAAGAAAAATTACTACTTTATTAAATAGTGTTTTTCATACGCAAGCACTGAGATATGGACATTAAATGCACACTGTAATCCTCTCAATGTCAGGGGTAGAGCATCTGCTATTACTGAAACCAAGCAGTTGTGATCGGGTTTGTTGTCTCTAAAAATTGAAGAATGAGTTCACAGACCAAGGGTGAGAGATAGAAAAGTTTATTTGAAAACAGACAGATTCCCTATAGCAAAGAGGGGACCCAAGTGGGTTTTCCATGGGGCTCTGTTGTCCAGGGATAGAGAAATACTTTGCTAGTCTCTGATTGGAGAGAGGAAGGGAGAAGGAGAGAGAGAGAGAAACATCAAGGAGAGAGAACACTAATTGGCCGCCTTCCCCATGCTCCCAACTGGGGGTCTGGCCCACAACATGGGCATGTCCCTGACTGAGAATTGAGAATCAAACTGGTGACCCCCTGGTTCATGGGTCTATGCTCAACCACTGAGCCACACCAGCTAGGCCATTCATACATTTTAAACACTGTGTTTCCCACCTGACTGGGTTTAGCCCTAGGTCATCTATAGGGCCTTCTTGGCTTCCTTTTTATGATAATTTAATTTCTCCCAGATTATTAGTGAGAAGGAGGGGAAACATACTTGGAGTAACCTTATGCTGCTTGCTTTTGTTTTCTCCCCCAAATCCAATCATTCAGCAATACTGTTGCCTTACTCCCAACAGAATGGCCAGCACTATATTCTTTAAAAATAAAATTCCTTGGAATTATACATCAATCATTGTTCCCCACTTTTCCTGAAACCAGCCTTTCTGCTTTTCGTGGTTGTTGTTGTTGTTATGAAATTAACCTGTGCTTCTTCCTGGAGCTTCTAATTTGCGTTTCTATAAATGGGGGCTGGGTATTTGTGGCCTTGAAGGCAAAAATTTGCCAGGTTGATTTTAGTTTTTATTTTGAGATATGTAGAGTCCAAATAAACATCCAGATACGCTATGTACTGGGTTCTGCCTGTGTACTGAGCTCCAAGTCATCTCAAACTCCACATGTCTCAGCTTTCCCTTTCCATGGTCCCGTGTGGGTCCCGTCCCTCACTGCCTAACCTGCCTCTAGCTCCTCATTAGTATATGTAGCTTCAATATCCAACGTAATTCTCTGACACTATTTCCTACTGAGTGGTCATCTCACTTAATTTTGAAAACAATCGTGTACAGTTAGAGTTGCATCTGTATATTAAAGTCAAAGACACTGGAATAGACCTAGAGTAGACCTAAACTTAGGCTAAGTGAAACAAGTCAGACAGAGAAAGACAAATACTGGATGATTTTAACTCATGTGGAATCTAAAAGCAATATAAATGACACAAACTTATAGATACGAGGAAAACTGATGGTTGCCAATTGGAAGGGGGATGTGGAGATGGGTCAAGGTAAAACGGAGTAAGAATTACAAACTTCCAGTTATACAATTAGTCACATGGATTTAAAGAACAGCATAAGGAATATAGTCAATTGTACAGTGCCAGATAAGTACTAGACTTATCCTGGTGATTACTTTGTAAGATATATAAATGTCTAATTATAATGTTGACACCTCAAACTAGTATAAAATGACATGTGATCTATAATTTTATTTTATTTATTTATTTTTATCCTCACCTGAGGACATTTTTGCATTCATCTTCAGATAGATGGGAGGGAGAGAGGGAGGAAGAGAAAGAGAGAAATACTGATGTGAGAGAGACACATTGAGTGGCTGCCACCCACACAACCCCAACCGGGGCCGGGGACAAACTGCAACCTAGGTACATGTCCTTAGCGGAAACCGAACATGGGACCTTCTGGTCAGCGGGCCGATGCTCTAACCGTTGACCCAAACTGGACAGGGTTGAACTATAATTTTAAAATAAATTTAAAAACACCACACAAAAAAAAAAAAAAAAAAAAAAGAAAGAAACTTGGGCTTAAAGAAAAAATCCTAATCTCTGATGTCCAGAACTGCGAAGATGAAGAGCCAGAACTATTTGACTCTCAAACATTGCACTTTTGTCTATTTTTCTTTTACTATGCTGTACTTCTTTTTTTCTTTTCTTTCTTTCTTTATTTATCTTTATTAATTAATTTATTTTTGTTACAGATATTTCTTCTCCCCACCAGACACCCTCCTCTCTACCCACCCCCCTTCCCCAGCATTGTTGTCTATGTCCATTGGTTATGCATATACGCATTTAAGTTCTGTGGTTTATCTCATCCTTCCTCCTTCTTTCTTAAGGCAGAGGTCCATTGTGGTACAGAGCTAAGCCCTTCCCCATAACTCTTCTAGCATTGCCTGTATGTGTGATAGGGCTCATCCGAAGGCATGGGAGGTTGTTTATGAGGTGTTTCTCAAGGATCACTCATCAGTAAGTGTGACTGTTTCAAGGCAGCTTTTGTAAAGTCAGAAGAAAAGAAAATTTAAATTGTTTAAAATTTAATTTACCCCTAAGTGGAGCGAACCATGGAAAAACTGTTCACTCTAACTATGATATGTCCTACTTATACAAATATTTTTCTATGATCCTCATGCAGCAGAATAATCTGAGGTAACTTTTAAACTCGAGGGTTACTCTAGGGCTTTGAGGAAGAATCAGTTGTTCTAGGAATGTCTCAACAACCCCATGTTCACACCTTCACACTGGATAGCTAGCTGCAAGAGTAACCTGTGACTTGCTTCCCACTTAAAGGGGCTCTCAAGACATCACAGCTCATCCATTTTTTAAGAAGTCATTATGTAATTATAATGTGCTTGTGCTTAGACTCTTATAGTCTCTTTGCCAATTAAGCCACTCATCTCAATTATTTTGCAATTTGCTTGTAGGCTTGTTGCTCTGTTACTCTAATAGCAAGTTATATTATTTTACCTAATTCTTAAGTATTTTTAACAGTGTACCTCTCTTATTCACTCTCATTTTCCACTGACATCATTGGTTTTAAAATGTAAATTTTATGGTTTTAATTTCTCATTACGGCCTACATAACCAGGACTTATTTTTTAACTTCTATTAATCATTATTATTTTTAAAAATTAATATTAGAATAATATTCAAGAAAAGTAAAAGGCTATTGCAACAGTGGGAAAATATCATCAGAATATTTAACACATACTTACATTAAGAATATAAAATCTTCATGAGCAATCAAAAAGAAAGGACAAATGAATTGAACTATTTGTTGAAATTCAGAATATATATAAACTTTGATAAAGCAAATTTTTCTTGATTGCTATTCTCCACAAATATTTGAAAGTGTACAAAAAATAGTCATGTACAAGAGAACAGAGAATTTTTTTAACAGCTAAACTTCTGGAAATAATCTTGGAAATGCAATAGGGAATTGCATTTGTATATTATAGTACATTTATTCTATAGAATAATATGAAGCTTCAAAAAGAATGAGGCAAAAACATACTGATAAGAGAAAATGTCCAAGACACAATTAATTGATAAATAAATTTATCTTGTATATATATATATATATTGTATATATATATACATACATATATATGTGTGTATGTATATATATATGTATATATATATACAGTGAGAGAGAGAAGAGAGACAAAGAGAGAGAGACAGAGACTACACAAAATTAATGACTGCTAACAATTTTATATATGGTTACTCAGAAAGTCAGATTGACAAACAAGGTATTTTAATTTCTAATTTAAAACTTTTAATAATAAAACATAAATTAATGGAATCTGAGTGTTATACTGGTTGAGTAATAATTACTGTTGATCTAGAAATTAGGAAATACAGATGAATATAAAGGCAAAATAATAATCATCCGTTATCTCCATCACCTAGAAATAAGCTCTAGATTGGTAACTGTTTAGCATAATTCTTTCCAGCATTCTCTCAATAGATAGATGATAGATTTATTTACATGTATGTATATATGTTTTACTACATTAAGATTTTGTTTTGCTGATAGTTTGTATAATGCTGTTTTTGCATATTTCTGTTTTTGTAATTTTTCCTTAAGAGTGATGCCAGGACAAGAATCTTTGAATGTTTGTTTTCCAAGTTTGAATTCTAAAATGTTAACATGACTTCAGGTGACCTGATCTACTGCAGAGGAAGAGTGCCCAATTCAAAGCCTCTTTACCAACACTATAGCATTCTAATAGTTTCGGCATGGAAATTTGGTGAAATTGGATTTCATTTCAACTTTGAGTCATGTCTCCATGCATAACTTTTGCAGGGCATCATTTTCTTCTCCACAAAATTTTCCTCCTAAAAACTGGCTTCTTTTATTGAAACTATTTCTATTCATATTTGGTCACTCTTCTATTCTTTTTCAACCAATATTGTTATTCTATGATTATTTTATTTTGACACAAAGTTGAAGCATGAGGACACTCTTAGAAAATGCAGTTGTAATTATAAAACCAAAACCCTAAATATTGGTTTTATAACATAGTAAAATTTAGTGTTATCAAACAGATACTGGAATTTCCATACTCAAACTTTGTGGACAGAATAATTGCAAAACTGAAAGTTCTATGTAAAAATAACATATCATAAACAATATTTTTTTATAGCAAGGCACCAGGGAATTTTGGTTGGAAAGAGAAAAAAACATTAACATTTTTTTAGAAATTATAAGATACAAAATGAGAAAAATGATAAAAATTGTGTCCTCAATATATTTTAATTAAATAAAAAACACTGTTTAGCCCTGGCTAATTTTGCTCAGTGGTTAGAATTTTGGCCTGAGAACCAGAGGCTTGTCGGGTCAATTCCTGGTCAAGGGCATGTACCTGTGTTGCAGTTTCAATCCCGGCCCCAATCAGGGTCATGCAGGAGGCAGGGCAACCAATCGATGTGTTTCTCTCACATAAAAGTTTCTCTCTCTCTCTTTCTTTCCTTTCCATTCTACCTAAAAATCAATACAAAAATATCCTCAGATGAAGATTAGTAACAACTACAAAAAAAAACCTTTTAGTTTTTATTTTATTTTTTGTCACAGTCAAACTATAGAATCCATAAACATGTAGATGGAAGACATCAGTTAGGATACTTTTGAAGTAAGTAAAATATGTAGAGATCTATTACATGTTTCTGATCTGCTTAAATGTCATCAGTTGGCTAAAAAAATGAAACGTCTCTTTAAAATGTGAATTGATTCTTAAAGAATGGCATGTAAAGAGGAGAAAATGAACATGAAATTGCACCATTATTTTATTAAAGTGTGTACTTTACCTTGTGTTATCTTCCTTTTTTATTTCTTTAAATTAACTTAAGAACTTCATGCTTTATTCAGTGATAAAAGGACAATGACTCAATTATTCAAAGGTTCCAGGTCACTCTCTATGGGCTCTCATTAGAACTAAGCACCTATTCAACAAGGAATTCAGTGTGCTCCTTGTAAGATTATTAGTCAGTGCAATTTTATATAGCAACTTAGTTCCCTTTTGAATTATTTGTCAAGTGCTTAACCTTGGTTTCCTCTTATTAAGCTTTACCTGGTTCTATTCCATTTAGTACCCCTAAAAATAAATCTGAAAAATAACTTTGTCCTTTTAATTTAACGCCACAATGTGTAAACATCCAATTATTAACAATGTAGAATTTCCAACTATACATAATCTAACTTGTATCAGACCACTTACCTTTTAGGAAATAGTTGAAATTCAACAATTTTCTAAAAAATAAAGAGTGCTTAACTAAAAACCTTATATCTCTAGTCTTAGACGATTAGAAGATTTTTGTCTATATCAAACAGAAAAAAATGTTTCCTCCATTGACTATTAATATGTGAATTTAATTTTTGTGTGAGTCATTATTACAAATTACATATAAGTAATATACATATTACATATATGGGAAACTACTATAACTTCTACAATAAATGTGTTCATATTCTGCATTAATTAATCAAGAAAATATATTTAATACATTATTATAACATAATAATAAAAATTTTCCCCTGGATTTTTAAAAGTAGAACATGAGCACATTTTTTGCTGTAGTTCCCCAAGTAACTATTAAGTCCTGCTTTAACCACCTATAACTTACATGATTTCTTCTTTAAAAATCCCTATATTATGCCTAGCTGGTGTGGCTCAGTGGAGCTGGTGTGGCTCAGTGGATTGAGCAGTGCTGAGGATTGAGAGGTCCTAGTTTGATTCCCAGTAAGGGCATGTGCCCAGGTTGCAGACTTAGTCCCCAGTGGGGTGGCATGCAGGAGGCAGCTGATGGATGTATCTATCTTACATCGATGTTTCTCTCCCTTCCATTCTTTCTAAAAAAAAAAAAAAAATCAATATAACCTATTTTTAAAAATGCCTATATTAAAAAGTCACACCAGAACTCATTATAGTTTTTGTTGATATCTTTTTAATAATTGTTATATTTTTCATTTAAGAAGCATATTTCGTCTTGGAATCAAGTGAAATTTGTATTTCATTAACTCTCTGTGCATTTTATTAATTTTAAAGTAGTGAAAAGAAATCAAACCTCATCTAATAAATAGCACTATTATATATGATTTAGTAAAAGTAGAATAGAAGAACAATTTCTAAATGATTGCATCTTTTTCTTATTTTACTTTGAGACAGTGCCTATAAAAATGCATTTTGTGGAAATCCGCTCTCTGAAAATGCTCGAATAGAATGAAAGGGAGAGATACTGGAACAGGGAGATCTCAGGGGAGGCAGGAAGTGAGTTAGTGAGGAGGAAGAGAAATTTTATTTCTTTTTTATTACTATTATTTTTAATCTTTAGATAAAGATATGCTTTTATTGATTTTAGATAGAGAGCAAGGGAGAGGGGGAGAGATAGAGAGAAACATCAATGTGAGAGTGAAACATTGATTGATTGGCTTCTGCATGCACCCACCTGGGGATTGAACCCACGACCTTTTGCTGTATGGCACAATGCTCCAAGCAACTGAGCCTCATTGGCCAGAGAGAGAAATTTTATTTTTAAATAATTAAAAAATGATGCATAATGTGTCTTTATTTTGAAACGCAGAATAGACCTTTTAATTTGAAGGGTTCTAAATAGTGTAAAACAACTGTAATATTTTACAAAATCACTATAGTGTAGATCACAATTATTTTATATTATTAAACTTATTATTCCTAATTTATTTGACTATTGAGCTTAGCCAGAATAAAAAAGAGCTCTGGACAGTATGGCTCAGCAATTAGAGGGTTGACTGGTGGACCAAAGAGTCTCGGGTTCAATTCCAGTCAAGGGCACGTACCTAGAGTTACAGTTGGATCCCTGGCACCTGTAAGGATCTTGTGGGAGGCAACAAATCGATGTGTCTCTCTCACATCTCTCCCCCCCTGAAACTCTCCCCACGCCACTCTATCTGAAGATAAATGGAAAAATATCCTTGGGTGAGAATTTAAAAAAACAGAAAGAGAGATGATCCAATTTAAAGACTGACCAAGCATGTTGTCTCAAATTACATTTATAGTTGTTTATAGTCGTTTCACTTCTGTTCATCCAAAGCCAGGAATTGCCATGAAAGTCCTTATAAATGAGGGAAGTTGAAATGGGAAGACTACTAACCTCAGAGTTCGAGCATGAATTTTGAGACTGGCAGGTAGGTGATGATAAGACTGGTACAGGATTCTAGACGTGACTCACTATACATACTAGGGAAAAAGTAACTCAGCTGTTTCTTGCAATGAAATGTGAAGCAGAAAAGGTACTTAAATGATTTATGGGTTGGATGAAACAGTTTCAAAGCAGAATGATGATTGCTGAAATTTGCTGTTCTTAGAAAAAAGAGGAGCTCACTAAAGAACTGGCTGAGTCCTGGCCAGCTCAGTTGGTTGGGTGTCATCCAGTGCACAAAGGGTTGCTGGTTACATTCCCAGTCAGAGCACATGTCCAAGTTGCAGGCTTGATGGCTCCGTTCCCAGTTGGGGTGTGTGCAGGAGGCAGCCAATCAATGTTTCTCTTTCACATTGATCTTTCTATCTCTCTTAAAAAAAACAAAACAAAAAAAACTGGCTGTCAAGAGAATTGAGGAAAAATAAAGGAAACATATGAATTTTAGGACAAGTAGATTTGAAATATTAAATGTTTTCTCAAAAAATCTAAAGATGTATTTATTCAAACCTAGATTTATACCAAAGACAAATCAAGGAGAATCAAGGGTTTGTTAAGATTTAAGAAAGAATTGGTTGACACAATTTTATTTCATTTTGTGTTTGAAATATTCAGCCTTTTTTTTGGTGTTGTTGTTGGTCTCTTTATCTTTTTTTTCTTCCATGTCCTCCTTGGTACTGTAATTAGAAATGATTTTGGATCCGTAATTCATATATCTTTTCTTTCTTCCTTTCTACCTTTCTACCTCTTTGCTTATTCTATGTTCTCAGAAAAGTCTTCAACTGGACCTTTATTCTCACTAATATTGTTTTCACTACATGCAGACTCTTGAATGTATTTTAATAATTATATTTCATTCAAATCCCTGTCTCTATTTTGTAATATAAATACATATACACATCACTTCATAAGAAACAACATGTGAGCCAAAAAAAAAAAAAAAAATGAGCCTTGGCATGAATCATTTTACATAATTCATGTTTTATTTCATTTTGCACATATAGGTTCAGAAATCACGGCCACCTTTAAATATAATCTAATTATGTAATATTACTATTTACTTATGATAATTTTACTGATTAACACATTTAAGTAGATCATTCATCTTAATGCTTTATTCAGAGAAAAAACAATTCGATTTTCCATTTTTGCCAGATTTTTGCAATTTAAATATCAGATTTATGTTAACTGCTATATCTCTCTATATTTTTAGATCATAATCTTTTTATGGACACTGACCATTATTTATAGTAGAATAAAAACAACAACATATACTTACTTTATGGGACTCAAGAAAATATTGGTCAATATTTGGCACAACCCCTAGTTTTCAACTTTCAAAATGCTAAAATGGGGATATAAGTATCTAGAGTTTTGTTACAGATAGCAACTGGGGCTTTTTTTGCTATAAATGTATAATTTTAGGTTGTACCTTATATTAAAACAGAATCTTTTTTTTTTTTTATCCTCACCAGAGGACATTTTTGCATTTATCTTGAGATAGAGCAGGAAGGAGAGAGGGAGAGCAAGAGAGAGAGAGAGAGAGAGAGAGAGAGAGAGAGGCATCTATGTGAGAGAGACACATCAAGTGGTTGCCACCCAAACAACCCCAAGGTACATGCCCTCAGCGGGAACCGAACCTGGACTCTCTGGTCTGCGGGCTGATGCTCTAACCGCTGAGCCAAACTGGCCAGGGCTAAACGGGATCTTTTAAACATGACTCATATATACAAAAAGTTTGAGAGGTCTTGTGCTAGAGAACTAACTTCTAAAAAACTTTTCACCTTTGATCAGAGTGATCCTGACATGAAGACACTGGGGTATAGGCTTTATTTCTTTTTCAGAAATATATCAAGTTTGTTTTTGTTTTTCCTATTTATTGAATTTATTGGAGTATCACAAGTTAACCCAATTATACAGATTTCTGGAGCACAATCCTACAACCCGTCATCCATACACTGGATTGTGTGTTCACCACCCAAGTCAAGGCTCCATCGATCACCATTTATCCCCCCTATATGCCCCTCTACTTCCCTCCCCCCACCCCACCCTACTATCACCACATTGTTGTCCCTGTCCACGACTTATTTCTCTCTCTTTTTTAACTGCTTAATTCCTTCCTCCTCCACACACCAAGCTCTCCCCACCCCGACAGCTGTCAGCCTACAAGATACGAGTTCTCTAATGCTACAAACTACTCCAAATTCAATGACTTAAAATATTTATCATCGATAAACTTGTACAGATGAATAAATCTATATAAACCTATATAAATTCCTATAGATTTTATCATTTATTAATGAAACATTTATAATAATTTATTGACTAATCATCTCATGAATTCGCAGGTCACCAGGCCGCTCTGATCTGGCTGGACTCAGTCATGCTTCCCAGACAGCTGGTGGGTCGACTGGACTTGGCTGGTTTGTGATGGCCTTGTTCACATAGCCAGAACAACTAGGTTTTCTCCATATGGTCTCATCCGCATACTACCCAGACTTCTTCACGTGATGACATGTACCTGAATGCAGCAGAAGAGAGAGGCCTCACTACGCAAATTCTGATATTCAAGACTCCACTTGCATCATCTATGCTATTATCCGACTGCTCAAGCCCAGATTCAGAGACAGGATTCAGAGAGGCATAGATACAGGGAAACACGAAATAACTGGCGACCAATCCTACAATAACTTGTCACAATACTGGTAAGAGATAAAGACAGAATTCGGATAAGCAACAAATGGGAATAAAATGTCTCATAACCAATCCTCCCTTGTAATCTCTGAAAAATGTCTTGTTGTTGCTTAGAAAATTAAGGGAAAGCTAAGTTACCTCAATATATTCACCACACCTAAAGCTGGTATTTATCTCACCTTTATGCTGTGTAATTCATGGGATAATATGTCCCCAGGGGTAGAATCCACTACAAGTGTATGTGTGACTGTTGTTTTTCCTGTTGCCTTCACACCTATTTACAGACTGTCAGCAGCAACCTGAGCTGCTCTCCGAACAGAGATTGCGTTGTTCACACTGAGTCCTATCAGCGCCCAGCTGTGCTTCCTTAGAGCTGCTTATCAACCCTCATATGTGAAAAAAACTATAAAAATGATAAATATCATGGCTTTCTCTTTCATAAGTTAAACACATAGCTGGTGGTCAACAAAAATACAGTCTATGTCTGAATAAAAGAAGATATCATTAAACACAGCAAGTTCAAAATCTATAGGCATAAAATGAGCCTTTGTTATATATAAATGGCCAAAGTCTATTCAAGGCTTCACACACATGGACACACACAAACACACACACACACAGACACATTGTTGTTCTCTTATAACCATATTAGCAACTGCATCAGTGGGAAAGAAGAGAAGAGAGAAACACATAGATTCCTTTATTCTAGCTCTAAGGTGCACACAACTGTTCCCCAAGGCCTACCCAGTCATAATTATGAGCTGGCACAATGCCTGCCCCTGCCATCTGCTGTTTTCCAAGGCTGCTGCCTTATCTATTGCAAAGTATCCCATAAGCTCACCAGACTCAGCAATGTCTCCTCTGCATACAGAAGACTTCTCAGCCTAGGAACAGGTCAAGGAGACAACTAACCCTCTGCCAAAAAGCCACCTGCTAGAGATGGAGGTGAGGCAGATGGTCCAAAAATAGACGGAAAGAAAATGACTCGTTTCACATTATTAGTGTTTTTCAAGGTCTTTTAAGGCATCTGAGGGCACAGTCATGTTGTCACACTACCTTTCTCTTTTTATGTGAAATCTATAATATTTGGAGTAGTAGTTGTCAAACACACTATTTTTCTCTGTTACAAAAGAATAAAATCTACGTTTGATGATATTTTATAATGTTATTTAATTAACACAACTCAACTAACATATCTCAACAAGATTGCAGAAGAGACATTTTATATAATTATCTTTTTTTTCTGTAATCTTTCTACACTGCATTAATAGATCTTTAAAGTAGAAAGTTTTCCCTTATTCAGTATTTGATATTTTTGTATGTGTGTATGTATGTGATCTTACTTTCTGCAGGGATGTGGAAAGTGGTCTTCCGGAAACAGGTTACAGTAAACCAGAAGCAGCTCATCTAGCTGTAGTCTGCCCCGACAGCCTCTCTCCAAATACTTACACATGAAGATGCGAAGTAAATGAGTTAGAAAATAATAAAACAGCAATATGTAAACTCAATTTTATCATATTACTTTCCTTTAGTTTCCACTTTTGATGTTTTAGATGAGTAGCTCTCAGACGTCAGCTTGTTAGAATGTCCTTCAGCAATGGTTCTAGTTGTCAGGGATACCTCAGCGAGCAAGTTCTTGCTGTCGTGAGATTTTATGCTAAGAAACGACACAATCAGATTTTCTAATTCAGTCGTTTGAGAAATGTACCATGAGAAATATAACATTTTTAAACAACTTTAAAGGAAACTTATTGCAATTCAGAATATATATTATCACTCAGAGAAAATACCAAATAGATATTTAATGATAAAAAATGTAAATAGTAAAAAACAAACCATTCAAATCCAAAGATTTCTCAACATAAAATAGTATTTGGCTGGAAAACAAAGTGCTCAAAGTTGACTAGAAAGAAATTACGCTATATGATAGTTGTATCAACCCTTTGCCATCAAGAACTTGCTTTTGGGGATATTCCTTATTTGCATCAATTTTTCTTATCTATATTAATAAATAAAAATTAATCTCTTTTACATTTTATATATAATATATATATATATATTTTACTCTTAACATGATTGAACATACCCTTTCTCTCTCTCATGCAAACACACACACTTGTACATACAAACACTTGCAAACACACACACACAGGGACAGCTCTGTCTATAAAATAAACAACTAGATATTTAAACTATTATTTCAGATTATCTCTTGCATGCCCCAAAATACACTATTTTTTGAAATTTTATTTCAGATAATATAGGCCTAAAATTTATCTACCATTGTGCATTAATTATGGTCTCTTCTCTGACAGAATTGCCTTTACCTTGATCTTCATATGTCAAAATTTTACAAATACTTTAAGACTTCCTAGCATGGATGCCACCTCACTCAGGAAAACTCTAACTAAAAGTAATATTTTCCCCCTGACTTTCCTTTATCTTTAGTAATTTTGTGAAATCTATTTTCTTCTACTAGCACTTTATTTAATGGATAATATGTGTTTATGAACTGTTAATAAATCAGTGACTTCTCTGTGTCTTCTATGTAGTGCTATGCTTCCTAGTTGTTGATTGACATTTGTTCTGTCTAGTTAATTGCTTTATATATAAACATAAGAAGTCCCATAGAAAAGACAATTGAAGAGCACCAACTGACATATTTCTATAATTGAAATACACTGGATTTTTATTTAGAATGAAAATATTTGATTTGCAAAAAAAAATATCTTTAAGTCATTGGAGCAAGTAATTGCAGTTTTTAAAAATCTTTTTTTTACTTATTTAAAGAGAGTGTGCAGTGTCTCTAGAGAGTGAAGAGTGTAAAGAGCTCAGCTGCACAAACATGTTTATCCTCTTTTTAAAAAAAGTTTACACTATGAAAAGTCTTAACAGATCATTACCATAAGGAAATAAACAATATTAAAAATTATATAATATTTTCATTGGTTGCATTTTAAGACTCTTCTTAGAGCAAATATCTTTATGTAAATGTCTAGTATCTGACTTCCATAATGTTGAACTTTATTTTCAGAAAATATGTCTGTAATGTTTTATGTTTGGCTGTCTTGGGTGTTTTCATAAAAAATGAAATTGTAGTTTGAATAAAGTTAGTAAAATTGCTAAAATTATCTTACTATGAACTTATTATTTGTGTCCCTTAAAAATTCCTATGTTAAAGCCCTAGACCCCTGATATGATGATATTCAAATGTGGGGTGTAGGGAGGTACTTAGGTTTGGATGAAATTGTGAGCATGCACCTCCCACAATGGGATTAGTGACCTTATGAAAAGAGGAAGACACCAGAGATTGCTCTTTCTGCCAGGTGAGGGTGCACGCAGGGGATAACCCGCAAGCCGAAAGAGAGCCCTCAATCAGCTGGTCCTTTGATGTTGGACTTCCCCGCCTGTCAGAAATAACAACAAAGCTGGGGCATTGGCAGAATTATGAAGCTGGATTTGCCAAAATTGTCAAAGAACATTTTAAGACTTAAGATGACTTATATTAGTTCCTTTATTTAAATTTCTTTATTAAGAACCTCCTCCATTTTCAAAATCATCTGTGATGTATAACTAAAAAAAATTTTGTTATGTTTTGGTTTGTATTTGTTTGGTGTATGTGTAATATTGATGAATTTTTTTTAAAGGTGTTCAGCATCTACGTGATTCAGTGTGATGAGGATAGGTGGTGATATGTGTAGGAGACCCAAATATCCCATTAACTAAACTATTAAAGAGAAGGAAAAGTCATTAGCTAGATGGGACTAAGAAAATTAGAAGTCATCTGTCATACTTTTCTTAGAATCTTCAAAAATATTGATATTCAAGCGCAATTTTATGTCATCTATGCCAGGGTTAGTGACATGTTCTTAGGAATCTCAAAGGACAGAGTGCCGCAGGGTTATAGATACTATCATGTTATCTTACATTTTTAAAAGACAATCTATAATAAAACACATATACCAACTAATTTTCTTATTTTCTTGATTAAGCAAAGTAAATTGAAAAGTAGAAGTGTCACAAAATAAAGCTGGTTGGTTGTTCTGGTTCATATATTTAAAAGGGAAAGTGAATGATATTGATAACAATTCTTGGACACTGTTCTTTTCTGATACTTTCACAAATAACACATGATGATTCTACAATTATAAAACAAGTCCAAATACTCATACCTGTTTTTGTAGTGCATTTAAAGTAGATCTAACTCTCTAACCTGTTAGTCTTCAAGGCTCTTGAAAAATGACCAACACAAGTTCTAAACACATTTTTTTTTCTACTATCATAGGCAAGTGCATAGGTGATGTGGATTAATAGGATGTTTTCTCTAGGAAGAGATGGAAGCATGCTATTTTTTCAATCTAAGTTTGTATAAAATTAAGTCAATCACAGCTTTATTTATTAATAAATCATTACAATTTTTTTGTATCTGTCTTAAATACCCTATTACTTGTAATTATATATATACACAATTATAAAATTATTCTGTGAATGTGATAAAAGACTTCAGTTTAGTTTTGCTTGATACTTAGAGAATCCATTTCAATATCCAAACTTTAATTGCTAAACCATTTGCCACTTATTCAATATACATAAATTTATTGACACAAAATTCTGTGATTCATAATTGTGCTTGTTATCCTTTAAAACTTTTAAACATTACTCACGTTAAAAATACATGAATGTGCCCTGGCCGGTTTGGCTCAGCGGTTGGAGCGTCGGCCTGCGGTACAGAGAGACCTGGGTTCGGTTCCCGCTAAGGGCACATACCTCGTACCTCGGTTGCAGTTTGTCCCCGGCCCTGGTTGGTCGTGCGGGTGGCAGCCACTCGATGTGTCCTTTCACATCGATGTTTCTCTCTCTTTCTCTTCCTCTCTCTCCCTCCCGCTCTATCTAAACAACAAAAAAAAATGTCCTCGGGTGAGGATTAAAAAAAAAAAAAAAATACATGAATGTTGTTAAGAATATATTTTCTTAGTTTTTCTAATAATTGCCATTAAAATGTGCTTATTGGATGTTAAAAAGAAATTGCCACAAAAAATAGCCAGATGGTCATTAGAAGTAATTAGAGATGATGATAGATAGATGATAGATAGATAGATAGATAGATAGATAGATAGATAGATAGATAGACAGACAGATAATTTATTTATCCAATCATCTGTGGAAGGGCTCTTTGGTTGTTTCCATGTCTTGCCATCATGAACAATGTTGCAATGAAAATAGGGTTGCATATATCTTTGCGAATAAATTTTCTCAGATTTTTGAGGGAGATACCAAAAAAAGATGTAGTACAATACACAATGGAATTCTATTCAGCTATAAGAAAAGATGAAATATTGCCATTTACAACAACATGGATGGATCTTGAGGATATCATTCTAAGCAAAATAAGTCAGACAAAGATTTCACTGATGTGTGGGATATAACATTGAAAGCAACAACTGCACAAACAAGACAGACAAAAACTCAGTATGGTGGTTACCAGAAAGAAAAGGGCTGGGATAGTAAAGGGAAAAGAGGATCAAATATATGGTGACAGAAGAAGGGTTGACTTTGGGTGGTAGGCACAGAATGAAATATACAGATGATGTGTCATAGAATTGTACACTTGAAATCCAAATAATTGTATTAACTAATGTTACCCTAATAAATTTAACTTAAAAAAGAATTTTAAAAATTGGAAAACGTATGGTTTTTCTTCTGTTTTAAATTATTTTGGTGATGTAATTTTCGAGTTTTTTATTTAGAAATGTATTGTGAATATAAGTGGTTTACATATTTTGTTGTATATAAACTGTACTTTATTTTTCTATATTAATAAAATTTTTAAATTAAATCACAAATTTTCTGGGTGATTAGAAACAAAAGTCACTGAGGATCCCTTTTGATAGGAGAATCTGTTTGCCACAGTAGCCCTTCTCTTTAGTATACAAACTTCTAACACGGCTGTACAAAACAAAGACAATATATATTTTTTGTGCCTCTTTTACCATCAGGTGTGGCCACATAATTTTGTCAAGTGGATGTTAAAAAAAAAAGTGACATGAGCTGAATTTGAGAAGGTTCTTAGATGTATAGAGAGAGGAATTAACTCTATAAATGCTGACACATGGTGACTAGATGCCCCGGTACCATGGCCATGGATAGCAGAGCAATAACACAGGGAGTCTGGAATTCTGACACTGTGCATCAGAGAATCATAAAGTCCTAGAAAACATTCTATTGATACTGTTCACATGACAGAGAAATAATGTTATATCTCAATAAATCTACCATTAGTTGGAGTTGGACTTCACTAGCAGCTAATCAAATCTTAACTTGTAAATGCTTAGCTATCTTATTTTTAATTTGTGTTCTGGCCAGGCCAATGTGGCTCAGTGGTTGAACATCGACCCATGCATCAAGAGGTCACCGGTTTGATTCCCAGTCAGGGCACATGCCCAGGTGGTGGGCCTGATCCGCAGTGGGGGGCATGCACGAGGTGGCCAATCAATGTTCTTTCTCATTGATGTTTGTATCTCTCTCTCCCTCTCCCTTCCTCTCTCTCTAAAAATCAATAAAGAAGAAAAAAAAATGTGTTCTGGGGCTTCTAACATGTCACTGTTTGGGAGAGAATAGCCAGTCCTTGCTTATGGCTGCTGCACATAGTCCTCTACTGCAAGATACTTCTTCATCTCTGGTCCCGAGTTGCATCAGGAGGTATGCCATCAGCCTTACCAGAGGAAAAAAATATAAACTTTTCTCAAGGATGGCTTTTTCTCTTCCTTCATAACCAATGAAAGATTATTTTTCTCTAGGGCAAGAAAAATAGCATTTATTATTTCTATTTCATTTTCCAAATCTATCATCCTGAGTACTTCGGGGCTTAGGGTTTTGTTGATCAAAACCATAGAATTTGATAAGCCTAAAGCTTTGGTTTCTAAATGCAAAACATTTTGTTTTTGCTGTACCACAAGGACCTCTCTTTGAATGTGAAATGACCAAATAAAATTTGGATAGAGGAGAAGAAAACTTTTATGTTTACCTCAAAATATGATTATACCATAAATATAATGAGTATTCTCTAGATGTGTGTGCTGTGAGTTTATTATGTGTTTCTGTGCCTGTTTCTCTCTATAAGCATGTTTTATTCTCTCCTTCCGTAGAAATTAATGATAAGGATTCAACTTTCTTTTATTATATTTTTACTTTAGTTTCTAGCATGTCTAAAATATTATTATAAAATATTCTTCCATAGCATTCCAATATTAAATCTAGATGAGAAGTATATTTATTAATGGTAAATCTAATTAAATACTGTGTAATGCACATGTTTTGTCCTATAAAGAGTGTTATAGCTAGGCATATGCTAGTAAATGGTCAATATAGCGTCTATATATTTTGTGGTGTTGTAAAGACAGCTGATTTTGAACTTAAGAAAACAATTTTAAATTTCAGGTTTGGCACTTTTTAATAGTATGGTCTTGGCAAAGCTGTATTTGGTTAGCACCATCTTTTCCTCACGAATATAAGCAAATAATTTCACTAAATAATTATTGTGCAAATAAAAGATTTTATATAAAGTAAAATACATACATACATTGTGTTAAAAATAAATGCTGTATTTTTTCCACTTCACTTTCATTACATTTCCAATATAACATTATATAGACAATTTTGAGTATAATTTATTCACAACTGATTAGTGCTTAACTGAAGATTAAAGTAAAGTGTGCCACTCAAGGGGGTTGGTCTCAATTGGTGGAGCAGTTTTAATATTACAATTTTATAATTATATAAATATTATAATTTATGGGCTAAGTGTATGGAGAGTTAGCAAGTTAAAGAAAATGTAGGTATTTAATACAGTAGATTTAAGTTAAAATGTCTAGTTTTTAGAAATAGATTGTAGAGAGTCAACACATTTTCATAAAGAAAAATAAATAAAGTATGAGGGGTATTTGGTGCAGTCAAACACAATAGGACTTAGAACTTGTCATTATATACAAATTAGATAAATATAACTTGATAATTCCATTAATAAAATAATGGTTTAAAATATAAGTATGTACACAATGATTTAATAAAATGTGAAGAGTATAATAGTTATAATAGATATATGTATAATACAGGGAAAAAAAAGAGGTTTTGATGGACTTTGATTTATCAAAAGGGATGATATAATCTTTAATAAGAAAAAAAAGATGATATAATATCTAATAAGTAATTATGGTACATTTACACAATGGACTACTATGCAGCAAAAAAAAAGAAGAAGAAGGATCTATTACCCTTTATTACCCTTTAAGACAGCATGGAGGAATTTGGAGATTATTATGCTAAGCAAAATAAGTCAGTCAGAGAAAGACGTATATCACATGATCTCACTAATATGTGGAATCTAATGAACAAAATAAACTCATGAATAAAATAAAACCAGAGGCATAGAAATATGGACAGACTGATGAATCTGAGAGGGAAAGGGGAGGGGGGGGCAGGAAGAGATTAACCAAAGAACGTGTATGAATGTATGCATTGCTCATGGACACAGATATTAAGGTGGTGAAGGCCTGGGGCAGGGCAGGAACCGGCTTAGTGGGCAGTGGGGGAAAAGGGGGAAACATCTGAGATATTCTCAACAATAAAGATTAAAAAAAGAAAGAAAACAAACAAAATGTAAAGGTCATAGGACTAGTATTTCAGTATTAGCACAGAAGAATTTTAGGAGTGAGATGATTAGCAAATATGAATGACAGATAAGTTTTAATAGGAGAGTTTCATATTAATTATATTTTAGGGTTATTCTGTTAGGTAAAGAAATTACTTAAAAGCAAATTGTAAAAAAAAAAAAATTAGTTCAACATGAGCTTTGTCATACTGCCTTTTTAAAATAAGTAATTTGAAGGCCAAATTTAAAAGTACATTAATTTGTAAATTAAAACAAAAACTCTAATAATCTTTATTGATTTTTTTTGTGCCTTCTTCTGTGGCTAAGAATTATCTGATTGCTAATTTGATATTTTGCATTTAAGAACCATTATTATAATACTATTAATAATGTCTATAACAGCTAAGATTTAATGCTTCTATAAAAGACATTGTGGAGACATTTTTTGTGTATTACTTTGGGTCCATATTTTTAGTGTAGATATTGCTTGGTCAATCAGTTGTCCATGGGTTATGTCTGAGACAGGGGCTTATTGGAGAATGTAAGAGAGTTGTTATCTTGTGATGTTGTGATTTATAATAAAAAATTCTAGCCCTGGCCAGTTTGGCTCAGCAGTTAGAGCATCGGCCTGCGGTCCAGAGAGACCCGGGTTTGGTTCCCGCTAAGGGCATGTGCCTCGGTTGCAGTTTGTCCCCGGCCCCGGTTGGGTCGAGTGGGAGGCATCCATTCGATGTGTCCCTTTCACGTCGATGGTTCTCTCTCTCTCCCTCCCACTCTATCTGAACAAAAAATGGAAAAATGTCCTCGGGTGAGAATTTAAAAAATTCTGGCATGGAGCTCCTAAATCCCTTGGAATTTCCTAAGTGTTGAGAGCCGTAAAAGTGTCTTTCATTAAATTACTTTGGTTACTTTGGGAAAGCTTCTAGGTAATCAAGGATGGAACCTGGTTGCCTAGGAACTAACCTTGATTAGAGGGTTAGAACTTTCAGTCCTGTCCACTAACCTTCCAAGCTCCTGGGCAGAGAGGGGCTGGAAGTTGAACCAATCATTAATGGCTAGTGACTTGATCAGTTATATCTATGTAATGAAGTCTCTACAAAAACTAAAAAAAAAATGGGGAAATTTGAAAAGTTCCTGGGTTGGTGAGCACATAGAATTTCCTTGGAGAAAGTGGGCCACTAAGAGATAGCAAGGAAGCTCCTCCTTCTTTCTATATACTTTGCCCTATACATCTCTTCCCCATGGTAAGTTTAAGTAACTGTTCCTTTGAGTTCTGTGAGCTGCTGTAGTACATTAATCAAACCTGAGGAGGGTGTGAGAATGTCTGATTTATAGGCGGTTGGTCAGAAGCAAAGGGAACAAACAAATTGGACTTGCAATTGACATCTGAAGTGCAGAGGGAGGGAAAGTCTTATAAGACTGAGCCCTTAACCTGTGGAATCTGATGCTATCTCCAGGTAAGGCAGTGTCAGAATTGAGTAAAATTGTAGGTCACTCAATCAGTGTCCTCTGAGGAATGAAGAATGGTTGTCTGAAAAAATAAACAGTAAGATCTGTAGGATTCTTACAAATGGAGGACTGGATTGAGTTGCAGATATGTGGTGAATAATTAGCTCGTGTCAGGCATAAAGTTTATTGGAACATCAATGTTTAAAGACAGTAGAAATCACTGGTTTGTGGCAATAGTTTTAGAAGCCCAGAAAAAGAAGTGGCAGTCTCCACAAAGTCAATATCAAGTCAAGGCACTTAGCCCAAGTAAAAATACCTTCATGACAATGTAAAGAGACCATAGGTTCTCTAAGAATAGAAAAGATCCCCCTGGGGATCAGGTCCTGAATGTAATAATAAAAATACAAAAGGAACAGAACACATAGAGTCAAGTGTTTGTTGTTGTTGATGATGAGTTCTCTGACAGTGAAAGGCTGGACATGTAAAATCTAGACTGTCCCATAATATTTGAGTGGAAGGGCTTGAGAACATTGGACACACACATTTCCCTTAATCCTCTGAGCAGCTAAAAATACGTCCCTTATTCTCTATGGAGGAAATCAACTACCCTTCACATGGAAACCCTGCAGACTTCTGAACCAAAGCAGATAGGTGTCTCATGTTATGGTGTACTGTTTTTTGAATGAGTTGAGCCAAGTAGGGTAAAATGTGAAGCTTGATAAGGGATACTTTATTGAAACAAAGATGTTTACTCATTACTCATGTTTAATATCTTTGGAAGAACACCTGGGCAAAAAAATCTTAAAATGCTTCTAGAAATAGCTCCATGAAACTTGGAAACAAGGATGAGTTATTGTCATTGAGGTAGAAATGCCTGGACTTCCTCAGCAGACTATGAAGTAAGGAGTGAGATAGTTCTGGACTAACGTTACAGAGCATTTTTAGGAAGACCACAGAACTTAGCACTTGACTATGTTCCCCAGGAGGACCTGGAGAATACCCTTCAATAAAGTAAAAAGAACAAATAAGGAAAAGCATTTTTTTAATAAGTAATAAAAAGGTAAGGGGCATTAGCATGTTTGAAAAGCTCAGTGGTGATTGCCTTTGTAAATCAAAATTAACAGTAGGATATATGACCATGGAAATGTGCTCCCAAGAGTTATCAAAATTAATAGGATTCTGACATTTCAGAAGCCCAAGAGTCCTAATTTACTGACAAGAAAAGGTGGTGTAATTACCTGAATGGGCAATGAGGCTGGCGTGGAAACCTGGAGTCTGTGATTTGTAGGAATCACTAGCAATGCCTGAAAATCATAGTTTTCCTAGAACCAAGATACTTCTGCATCCAATCAGGCTGGTTCTGAACTTATATGAAGAAATTTAAAAAATGAGAACTAAGAACAAAATATTCACATTAGCTGCTACAATCACATTCCCTTAGTAGTTCCCCAGTTTAAGCCAAATCTTACATCCAGAGCCAAAGAGAATACAGTAAATAATAAATAAATAAATAAATAAATAAATAAATAAGACATATAGGACATGAATTTGCCCAGTCGTTCCCTTAAGGTATTTATTACCATTAATTATTGGAATAAGGAAAATGAGTACTTTGATAATATGGGGATATTAGCAGTAGGTAGGTTCTGAGCTCAAAATGATACCATGAAACCCCATGTACCATAATGGTCCTCCTTACAGAAAACAAGTGTATGGAATCAAGTCATAGATGAAATCATGATTTATGTCCATTTTAAGTCATTTCAATATATCTGTTAATTTCCACATCCCATAATGCATAATTAGGATGAATATAATTAGCTGCTGGGACTAAGAGGCATATGTTAGGAAGAACCAAGTGTAACACCCTTCACACAATCTAAGTTAGATAACAGTATCAAGATTGTACCAAGAAATTCTTGCAGAGATTAGTACTAGCATCAAATATGTAAGCATCACAGGATGATGGTGCCTATGACAGTCACTATCATGGCCCCTGAAATAAGCAGATATAGGCCTTGGGCGATGCTGGAGAATTACTATACCTTTATCCATGTAGTGTCAATGGTAGCTATGCTGCAAGTAGTGTTTTCTTTGTGAAACATATTAAAATAGTCTTTGATATGTAGCAATTTATCTGAAAAAATGCATTTATCTCAATGCATTCCAGTATAAAGAATCAAAACTATTTCATTTTATGCATGAAAGACAGAAGTGCACTGTCATTGTCTTTCCTATTGATTTCAATTGCACTGCTTTCTGTTGTATTATACTTGTAAAAGACCTTGATGTTCTTGATACCTCACAGACTTCATTCTGGTCACTCTATTAATAAGATTATGCTAAATGGACCTAGTAAGGAGAAATTGGCAGGTACCCCAGTTGCCCTAGTAAGATATGTGCATGTTAAAAGTCTGAAATGAAACCAATAGAAATTCTGGTTAAGCCATATAAACTATTCAAAAGTCAATTGACTTCAAGCATGTTGGACATATTCTCTAATATTCAAGACAGAATGTTGCAGTTTGCAACCTTTCTAATTAAAAATATATATATTACTCATTGGACCTTTTTGTACTCTGAAGATAGAATAGACAACACTTAAAATATGGCACTTTTTTATTAATTAGATGACTGAGAACGTGGCCAGTTTTGAGTGAGGTTCAAAGCAAAGGAGATTTCTGCAACAGATCGTGGGTGTAATCTTGGGGTAAAGGTAAACATGATGGACAAGATTGGCATAAGGAGTCCATTGTAGAATCACAAAAATTGATCCTGATGTATTGACAGGAAATCTTTCATCAACACAAAACTAGGACTTTTATAGTGAATGGTGGATAAAAATGTATTTTATCTAAGGATATACCAGAAGCAGCCAGCCTAATAGAATGAGAACACTGCTTAATAAATTCTCAGATAAAGTACTAGTTGAGGGATAAGATTTTGGAGGGTGAGGCTCTATCATCCATGATGTGGCAAATGTAATGAACCAATGGCTGATTTGTGGTGAGGAATAACTAGAATAGATGTGTCGGGAAAGCAAGGATGTAAAATCGAACAACACATGTGTTTACCATCATTCCCAGCAACCAACTGTTATAGTTGTGTTTTTCTTTTTAAGACAGGAAGACTTGAATCTCAAGGCAAGAGAAGACAGTAGTGCTTCTATCTAGGGACTAGGAAATATTTTACTTGTTCTAAGGCTGAGACTACACCTTATTTTTTGGATCTTCTCATACTAGTGGCTCAAAGACTAATACAGGATTTACTACATTGATAGGGGGCATTGTCCTTCATAGTAAAGAGGAGATTTGTTTGCTGTTCCATGATGGGAGGGGGACCCTGATGCAGGCCCAGAGAGTGTCTGAGGTGCCTCTTGGTGCTTCCAAGTCCAGTAATTATCATGAATGACAATTTTAGTAACCCCAACCTTACAAGAGTAAAGTCATTAAGAATTCTGGTATTTGAGATTAAAAAACAAAACAAAACAAAACAAAACAAAAATCTTGTCACCTGACCAAAGGGAAAGAAAATCTAAAATGGAAAGGAGAGAATGAAAAAGGTAAGTTATCAGCTACTGCCTTGGGACCAATGGATGAAACTTCAACCTTTCCTTGCTGAATTTTTCTTATGTTAAAAACAAAACAAACTCCGTGGAGGCTCCGTTTCTGATGTAGTTAGTCCACGTTACAAGCTGCTCTCCATGGGTGAGGGGTGAGTCACACACCTCCTCTACCTGTCTCACTTCTGGCCTCATATTTTTGTTCTGTGATAACTGGCTGGATGCAGTTTTAAACTCACAGCACCTCACCTCAGTACACATCTCTCATTTTCTATCCTGAGTTTTCTATGTGGTCACTGAATATTTTCCTTCAGGAAGCAGGTCAACCTTTCTGATGCATATCCAGACCTGGAAGTGATGGTTATTTGTTATATTGTATTAACTGACTATAAGCTAAGTCCAACATCAAGGGAGCGGGAGAAAAGTCTCTACTCTAGTCTGTAAATTACATGACAAAGGTATGGATATATATCTTTATTACATAATGGTGATCATTGAAAAACATCCTTTTGCCACCAAGTTTTTAGTATTTAAAAATATTCTTACCACTGTTATCAGGCATTATGATAAGAAGTAAATTCATTTTACTAAGAGTTTATGAACATTGACGAACATATTAAAAATATTTTTATGAGATGAAATTCCTTAAATTTAAGTAGGATGGCTAAAATTATTTTGATTTATAGTTTGTTTTTCATTAACATCTTTTATCTTAATATTATTCAAGTTAAAGTCATAAAATATGTGAATATTTTATAAAAAGTAAATGTTTATAAAGAAATACATTCAAATACTATTCATTAATACATTCACTTGGGACAGATAAAAGATGTGGACGCACATGCCAAGCCGCAGTGAAGTGATGTGTAATTTGAGAATGTAAGAATAGAATGTGTGAAAACAGAAAGTCTCTGTGCTTCGGTGCAGATATTAAGAGTAGTGCAATAAAAGATTATGAGATCCTTGTAACTGCCTGAGTGGGCAGAGTTGAGCTACTGAGAGGTGCCCTTGGGTTGAGTTATAGATTTTTAGACTTCATTATGAGCTCTAGATTTCGACCTGTGGAGAACTGTATTAATTATCTGTCTAGGGTCCCTTAAACAAGTGATATAATAGTGTTTGGGGCCATTACTCTAACTTACCATGTCATTTTAAAGATAGTAGATGAGGCAATTAGCCATAAACGAAGAGCAGAGTGTTACCAGCTGTAGATGGGTCAATAAGTATTAATTTAAGTACAGGGTAGCCAATGATACACTAAAAACAATTTGGGAGGCAAAGCAGGGTGAGTTCATATTGCCAAAATATGAGTTAAGTTCCATCTTACAACTTTTCTTGGTATTTAATACTATTATATTTTTCTTTGTATTAAAACTTAGGATAAGAGTTACTAATTATTTTAGGTGTCCTTTAAAACAAAAACTAAACATAATATTTTAAGACAGAAAGAAAAAAGACTCTGTTTTCTAAAGATAATTAAAATAAAGCTAAAGTAGTTATTCTCTCAACCATTAGCATGTTTTAAGTGATGTTCCCAAAGACTTTCATGGTGAGACAAAACTGAATAATTGTTGTAAATGGATGCTTGATATAATATACCTGTTTAGAATAAGTCATTAAACTCTGGTCCCTTGATTTTTATTTTTTCAATTGAAGTTTGCATTCAACATTGGTTTATATTAATTTCAGTTATATAGCATAGTGATTAGACAATCATATATTTTACAAAGTGTTTTCCCCAATTTTTTCAGGTCCCCACCTGGCACAGGTCCCTTTATTTTATTTATTTTATTATTTATTTTATTATTTGAATCCTCACTGGAGGACATGCCTTTTGATTTGACAGAGAGAGAGAGAGAGAGAGAGATGTGAGAGAGAAACATCAATTGGTTGCCTCCTGATCACACCCCAGCCTGGCATTGAATCTGAAACCTGGGTATGTACTGTATCCTGACCAGTAATTGAACCCTCAGTCTTTCCACATATAGGCCACTTCATCTGAACCACAGCAGCCAGGAAAGGTCCCTTTAGTGTTAAATACCGTGATCAGTTCACTAAGTCACGCTGACTTTCATGCAGCATAGAAAACTAAAAAAAATGTCCCAAATGCAATAGTCTGCCAACAGATATCAGCTTCTTTCTCTCTCTCTCTCTCTCTCTCTCTCTCTCTCTCTCTATCTCTATCTCTTTCTCTCTCTCTCTCTCATAAATCATTGTGGTTTATTCATAGGTTTGTTGGGGGTTTTGGGGGCTTATATTTTATATTCTACATATTTGTGTAAGTTGGTAGGATGCTAATGATGTCACAAAGAGTAGAGAGATACTTGTAAGAATGAAGGAGAATAAACCCTGAAATCAAAATACACTCAGAATTTTTGTTAGATGCTACCAAGTAACATTGACAAAAGTATGATATATGAGCCATTATTCTTAACCCGTAAAAGGGTTATATTAATTAATTTTTCTCAAAATTTAAATAGGCTGGAGAAATAGCCTGATTATCTACATTGCTACACTTCTTTTAGTATTATGTGTATGGAAAACAAACATATATACACGTATTTACAGTGTATTCTTGATATAGATTCTATGATAAAAATTATATTATGAAGCAGTGATCATATTTTTACTATACAGTTCACACAAGTAAAGCAAGGTAAATCTGAGAGAAATAGTCACGTGGTTGTGGAGGAAGCAGTGGTTGTGTAGATTTGTGTGTGTATGTGTGTATGTCTATCTTTTTCTGTATTACATAGGTGTAAATGTAGATATGTTTTTATAGCATTTAACGTAAGAAAAAATATTGAAAACTTAACTGTTTAAATTATTATTATTTTTTGTTGTTGTTGTTAATCCTTACCTGAGGATATTTTTCCATTGATTTTTTGTTTTGTTTTTTTGTATTAGAGAGAGTGAAAGGGAGGGGGAGAGAGAGAGAAACATCAAAGCAAGAGAAACACGTGGATTGATTGCCTCCTGCATAATCCTGACTGTGGCCAGGGATCTAACCTGCAACCCAGGTGCATGCCCTTAAATCTTTGTTGGCACAGTGACTATTTTACCACCTCAATACTACAGGGAACCTGTAGGTGATTGGTTTGTAATAGAATGACAAGAGTGGATAAGTACAAAGATAGTTGCTTAAACTCAGTGCTTGCTTAGGCCTGATTTACTCAATCTCTCTTTTACCAGTGAATTACCCTCATACACACATGGAGGAGTGGGGTACAGAGTTGTGTATGAGAATAAATCACATTCTAAAGCAGTAGTTCTAAACCTGTGGGTCACAAACCCTTTGGGGGTCAAACGACCCTTTCACAGGGGTCCCCTAAGACCATCGGAAAACACATATTTTCAATGGCGATTTATAACAGTAGCAAAATTACAGTTATGAAACAGCAACAAAAATAATTTTATGGCGGGGGTCACCACAACACGAGGAACTGTATTAAAGGGTTGCGGCATTAGGAAGGTTGAGAACTACTGTTCTGAAGCAAAACTTACTACAGTTTTGTTTTTTATTCAAATTAGATTTTCTCAGCCCACCCTGCCCCACACAACTTGATTCTGAAAACACAGTCTGTTTAAGCTTTGTGTAATAGATTTTCAGTATTCAAATAGATTTTTAAACTTTTCATTATAAGTTTTCCAGTTTCTTGTATGTAATCTTCATAGGATACGTGTTATAGGCTATGAATGTTTGATTTTCAAAGATCTAGCTATAAGTTCCAACTAAATAAAAGTGAATTTATTGAGGCCCACAAAGAAAAACACGGTTTATTCTTTTGTCCAATACATCACCTAAAAAACAAAGAATAAATTGTATTTATCCAATTGAAAAGCCATATTTTTAATAGTATTAGAAAACATTTCTCATTGTAACATAAACAATATTTTCCTAAATTTTAATTGAGCACTTTTATTTAGTTTATTTTAATTAGGTTACTCTAGAACCATTTAGTTTTATTTTGTTGAAAAATGTTTAATATCAAGGTAATCATTCTACTTAATTTTATAACCAAAACCAGGTAGTACTTGCTAGAGTATTCTAAAGTTGTAGCTATTGTGACACTACTCAGAAGAAGAACCAAATATAACACAAAGGAGTATAAGAATCCTGATGTTCTTAACTTCACAAATATTGGATATTATTTCTTTAAAAAAGATTCAAGGTTATTCATATATAATTTCCTACCTGAATTTGACATTAAACTTCCATCATTATATTATATCTATAACATATTTTGAAAAGGCTATTGATGACATAAGGAAGATCTCTGTCTCTAAGAACTTTTCAAGATACATATAGATATATCAAATTTGAGGGGATCGGGGTTAAGTTATAAATAAGTAAATATTTTTTAGTACTATATCATTTTCCTAAATTAAAATGTTTATTAGTCACTTCCTCTTAATAAGAAAGAATTTATGCAAAAAACATTTAAAATATATAAAACAAACTAATACTCTAAATATGCTAAATAAATTTCTTCCTCAAATAAATGTTAACTGGAAACTCAATGGCACTTTTTTTGCACAAAAAATTAAGTCATAGATATTACATTGAAACAACATTTTACATCCTAACCAGCCATGCTTTGCTATTTACATAAATTCAATCCCATGAAAGTGATTCCTCTTTGTAACTTTGTCAGGAATCCCAATACAATTGAATATGTCCTTGGAAACAATTTAGAATGATTACCCAGAACTGGTTAAAACAATTAACTCATGAATGACCTTTAATCTTCTGAATCCCTAGGAATTTCTAATAAAATAAATGTAACTTTTTCATTTAAAAAGCATTCAAAGCTGTTGGCTCAGAGTGGAGGTGGGCAAACTTCTAAATTACCAATCTCATTTACTTTGATTATCACAATTTCCAGATTCTCAAAGGTCAGATGCTTTCAATGTGTGGATTTTATCTAAAATGCACCTGAATTGTGTTCCCAATGTCCAGTAGACTAATGTGTGTAAGTAAATATGGATATGTTATACAAAAGATTAGTGTTGACCATGTAAGACAGAAATTGGAAAATACTCAGGAAATAGACTAATACTCTGTTGACAGGTCTTGGGAAAACAGGCCCTCTCTGGCATTTACAGACCCTCTTTTGCATTTAGGAGAATGAAATGCTACAACTATGAGTAAAGATTTTGCAATATCTGGTACATATAGCTATATTTATATAATTTACATAAATTTTATATATACTCATATTTATATAAATATATGTATGTTGTGATAAATATATCTAACAATTGCTATTTAGCATTTGTATCATCCATCCCAATTCAGAGACTCTATTATAAATATCAAAACTATATATTATGCATATCATATATAATATATAGAAAATACTATTTAATACTCAAGATTGTAAACAGTGAAATTTACTATTAATAGAAAACAGACCTAATAAACTAGAGAATGAAAAATGATACAACTGAAAAAGAACATAGAAATGTTAATTCTATAAACTGACATGGAGTGACTTCCAGATAACATTAAGAGCGAAAGCAGTTTACAATAGTGTACTTCTTATGCCTGATACCATATTTGTACAATTGGGAAAAAATTTGTTACCTACAGACCTATAAGTTATGTCCCTTCACAGAGAAGCTCAGGGGGAAAAATGAGATGACATGCTCTTCTCCCTTTGCAAACATTGTAGTAACCAGAAATCCTGGAACATATTAATGGCATTTACTAACAGAAAGACAAAGAATCTTTATCTGTGAAACAATTTTAGAAGGCTGTAAGTGGTCTGTTTATTGAGTTTATTGTAAATAAACCTGGACTATGTGGGTTAATGAAGCGTGACTGACTGGCTATGTAATGAAAAGAGCACGACAGGAAATGTTTCAAACTGAAATGACTGCTTTTGAAGCAACATTACACATTCATTATTGAATCGTTGTATATTAAACATGAAGCAGAATATGTTCTGCTCCATAGGAGAAAATACACCGGGAGAGCTATCGATGGTCCTGTACCTCTTTAAAGGAAGAATGCTTGGCCAGTATCTCACTCTTGTCTATGTCCTTTGGGTCATATGTGAATTAGAACTAAGATCCATGTCAAGTCTAATTTAACAATTAAACATTTTGTGTAATTTTAGGAAAGAAAAAAAATAAAAATATATATATTTTTAATATATAGGTATCCGTGTAAAAACAGTATATATATGCATATACTTGTAATTACAAAAACAAATTGGAAGAAGAGTCCAGACACTAATGAAATTGTTTACCTGAAGAAAGTATTTTGGGGAAATAATGGATGAGAGTGAAATCCTCTGAGCATGTGTTTTTCAATTGTATTTCCAATAAGCAAATGTTTTACATATAAAAAAAAACAATACAATTAAAGCAAATAGGAAAAGAAAACAAGCCATAAAATTGGACATACTTAGATGAAAAGAAAACCCCAATTGCATCAAAATAATGAAAGAAATATTAAGTATTGCTTAGTAGTTTTTATGTTGCTATAGTATTAATAATGCAATTTGAAACTTACAAATATTATAGAAAAAAAGTATGAGCAAATGTATTGATGTTTTAAAAATATGATTATTACTATCAAATATATAATTAAAGAATACAAGAGGCCAAGAAAAACTGTATAACATTAAATAAGAAACAGAAACAGTAGTATGCAGTTTGAAATGTGTGCGTGTGATTAGGTATGTTACTCTGCTGGAATAGGCCAGAGCAATGTCATTTTGGTTACAAATTTCTCACTTAATGGTCAGAACTTAGGTTTAAATTACCATTGCCCATGCTCACTAACAGGACCCAGTCTTCTCAGATAACTCTTTATGCTGATAAAGTACAAGGTGCACCATAATTTTTCAAGAAGAGACTTGAAAGAGCCTCATTTCAGAAGCAAGAATGATGGGGCACCCAGTGGCCAAGTTTGGAATGTAAGCAACAAAAATAGTGATCATTGTTTTCTTATAAACAATGAATTTAACAATTACTTAAGAGAAATTAGAAAAATAAAGGAGAGGTAATAAAATTTTGGATAATTAATGAAAAAAAAACATTGGAAAAATCACTATTTTGCCAACCCCAAAGCAATAAATTATTTTTATAAGAACTATCAATGTGGTCTAAAACCATGGAATGACAGACTCAGAAATTAGGATACTAATGGCTTCTCAAATCTTCTCCCTACAGATTATTTAAATAACCACAAAATGAAAAATATACTTGTATACTGTAAGATACGGTAGGTACCACCTTGATCAACTGTTCGAACTTATTTTTCTTAATACCAGTATAGCGATCCTTTTGTGCCTCCTGATGGGAAGGATTAATAATCAGCTGGAATTCATCTGAATCTATTCATCTTATTCCATTTTTATAAAGATTACAAGTGATGTTATAATAAATTAAATGACAATATGAGGAAACAATGAGATATATCCTGTATGTGAGCTTTGTGAAAATCATAATCAAGAAAAACAAAATACATGGGGTTATTGTCTCTGATTTAACATGATGACAAAAATCTTACAAATAAATTTATAAATCTTGCTTAAGTGTTTCAAACAGCATCTTTTTGAAAAAAGAAATTTGAATTGGATAGTAGATGATATTATTGATTTCCTTAAATGTGATAATATTGTGCATATGTAAGACAATAATATCAATATCCTTCTAAACTTCATGATAAACTATTTAAGCATAAAGTGTCATTCATGCCTGCAAACACCTTTCAAGTTTTTTAGTTTAATTATATATGTATATATGTAACAGCAAAAGAGGTGAAGAGAGAAAGAAAAAGAGAGGCAAAGAAACAAAGACAGAAAGACACAGAGAGACAAGTATACAAATAAAGCAAAAGTATTTTTTTAATTGGCCAGAGGGAATGGGGAATGGGAGCTGCGTGAAGGTGGACAAAGGGTGGGGGTATTGAGGACATATGTAATAGTGTCAACAATAAAAATATAAATAAATAAGAATGAGAATTTAAGAGAACTTTGGGACAGCATGAAATCTAACAACATCTGCATCGTAGGGGTACAGAAAAAAAAATTGAATCTCATAAAGGATATTTGTGCCTTCATATGCCTTTCAGACTCCTTTGAGAATGTTTATTTTTTAATTAATTAAAAATTTTTAGTTTTTTAATAAATATTTGAGAAAAATAGGAGACTTATTATCATTATTCCAACTTTATAAGCAATTGAAATTGGATTTTGAACTAATGTTTCATGTATGATCAATACTACATCTTTGGTCAAATGAGGGACTTTGTTCCTTGCAATAGTGTTCTCTTCTGTGTATATAAGGATCAGTTTTATTTCCTCCACCCTTAATTGTTTTGTCATGCTACGTAAGGCTTTCTTTCAAAAGAATACATTTTTTTCCTGCTGTTCTTCTTGCCACCCAACTAAAGCTAGTTTTATCATCTTTTAATAGCGTCCATGGTGATCATAATACCATTTATTCTATTGGTAAGTTTTCCCCCACATAATTATGTCAGATGACATACAAAATAATGTTTTTAAATTAATCCTCTACTTATTATTTTTATTAGATATCCCTTGTGTTTTTATGTGTGTGTGAATGTGTTTATGTGAATTTCTGTTTTTAATGCTTGTTACAGCAGATTTGAGAGGAAAAAAACTGAGTAATGCACAGTAGATATGTCCCTGAAAGTTATGACAGAAATAATTTGGTTAATACATACCCTATGATATCTATGCTGCACATAAATCTTAACATTTATTCCTAAATGAAATTAGAATACCATTTTAAAAGCATAAACAAAAATGAACTAATTTGAAGTATCACGCTCAACAGCATACTCTCAATTAAACATGAGTAATCTCATGAAAAATAAACCACATGCTCTCATGAATTTGAAAATATTGAATCACTGAGTACTGCTCATAAGGCTCAAGATCCAAAAAAATCGTGGAATAAATCTACTTATTTTTCTCAACCTTTTAAAAAATGTATAATGCTTCATCATCTATAAAGCAATTATAATAATAATTATAGATAATATTTACAGAGCACGATACAAGCAGAATTATACTTACTTTTATTTAGGCATCATCTATTTCTGATAAAAATGGTTACCACATTTGTAGATGATGAAACTGAGACTCAGGATTGAAAACAGTTCAGAGATATACAGCTAATAAATTGAAAAAAACAAAACCAAACAAACAAATAAAACACACACACACATAAATTGAAGACATGTTTATCTGTATCCAGAAATCCCTGCAATATTCTTTCTATTTTATTAGCTTTATATTTGCTGACCTAATAAGCAGACATGGTCCTGACCCAGTTCACTCATTAACCAAATAGTTGTTGAATATCTTCTTTGTATCAGTCATTGTTCTAAATGTGTGGAGCACATCAGTGAAGATAACAAAGATCCAGTGGAAAAATCTACATACATGAAAGAGTTTTTAAAATAATGAAGTGCAGTATATCATTTTTCCCCTAAGTTGTTCTTTACAAAAAAAAAAAAAAAAATCTGCATTTTTAACTCTTAATTCTGTTACAGCATTCTTTTCTAGGAATATTCATTGGTTAACTGAGAGCTTTTCTGTATTAGTATCCTATTGATACTGCAGCTGTTTACCACACACAAAAAAATAGACACATTTATTATCTTATATATCAGAACAATGGCATAAGTCTCACTAGGCAAAAATCAAGTCAGGAGATTCAAGTTATCTAGGCAAGAATTTATTTTCTTGCCTTTTCCAGCCTCTAGAAGCCAATCACATTTCTTTAAGCAAGCAATGCTTCCTCTGTGACCATTCTGCCATAGTACCATCCCCATCTGCTGCCTGTAATTTAACTGCCCATGAAATTAGACTGGACCCTCCTTGATACTACAAAATAATCTTCCCATCTCAAGGTCCTTGACTTAAATTACATCTGCAAAGTACCTTTTGCCATGTGAGTCAACAAATTCACAGGTCCCAGTTATTAGGACATTGACATCCTTAGGGAACATTAATTTGTCTATGACAATTTGATATCCGTTCCATTTTTTATTTTTCTATACAATCCTAATCAGATATAAGACACGATTCTAATTCTGGGATTCTGATTTTTATTACATTTTTATAAGACCATCTGCTATTTATTCTTCTTTGAATTTAAATTTTATTTTCAATTACAGCATATTTTATTTCATGCAAGATTAAAAATAAAATTAATTTTGTACCATGATCTTTTATTTTACTTGATATCATGCTTCTATAAGTGATGACAGGTTTCACATTTAATTTCATTTATGTTATGTCATTGAACTCCAGAAAATAGTTTATTATTACAGCACAAGAAAAATCTTAAATTACATAAAAATATTATATTTACCTAATTCTCTTTATGTGTATCTTCTTATACTTCAACTTTTATAATGCTGATGAACAGTAAAAACTCTTGGTTCAGCCTGGGGATAGAATATATATAAAAATTATAATAAAATTATATTACATTTAGGGATTTTTTTGTTTTGGTGCTTGTAGAACATTCAAAATGAGACATTTAGTAGTTGTTCCAGTTTGTCTATCTAAAGCTCCCTTGAATCCCATGCTTAATATGTAAGTAACTTTGGACATAGTACCCAATATATCTGGTATCCATGATCTGTGAAAGAGTAAATGTTAGCAAAAACACTGTAAGTAAAATCAAACACCAATCAGAAAGAATATATGTACCCCTATATTTATAGCAGCACTATTTACAATAGCTAAGATCTGGAAACAGCCCAAATGTCCATCAATAGACAAATGGATAAAAAAGCTGTGGTACATATACACAATGGAGTACTATGCAGCTGTAAGAAAGAAAGATCTCTTATCCTTTGAGACGACATGGAGGGATGTGGAAAGTATTATCCTAAGTGAAAGAAGCCAAGCAGAGAACGACAAATATCACATGATCTCACTTATTTGTGAAATATAATGAATATAACAATCTGAGAAACAGGGTAGTCCCAGAGACGTGGAAGTGGGGTACAGACTGACAATTCCCTGAAGAGGGGGTGGGGGGTAGAGATAAACCACAGAACTTATATGCATGTATATATGAACAATGGACATGGACAACAAAGGTGGGGACCGGGTGGGGAGGGGAGGGAGGGGGGAATCAGTGGGGGAAAAAGGAGAAACATCTGTAACAAAAATAAATAAATTAATTAATTAAAAAATAAAGCTATCTTTCACCACCACCACCCCCAAAATGATATAAGAATGCCTGGTACATACATGTACTTAAAAAGTTATATGTTATTATATAAAGAATAATTAATATCCTCATTATTACTGTCCTTTGCTCACATGTGAGCACTATAGTTTAAATTTAAGATTTGATAGACATCAGTATTTGAAATAATTAAAACATTTCAGATTTTTAAGGGAGAACAGATAAAATGAGGAAAGGGAAAAAGTTAAAAATCAAAATCACCAAAAATGTAAGGTCACAAGACAATGAATTCAGAAAAGACGCAAAGTAAAATAAAATAAGTTAAAATAGAATAAATCAATGATTCAATATTCAAAAACCAGTTAATATATTCCATTGCATCAACAGAGTAAAGAAGAAAAATCACATGATCATATGAATAGACGCAGAAAAAGCATTTGACAAAATCCATCACCCATTCATAATAAAACTAGTAAACTAGGAATAGAGAGGAACTTTCTCAACTTGTAAAAGACTCTCTACAAAATACCTATAGCTAACATTATACTTAATGGTGAGAAAATCAAACCATTCTTGCCAAGCTTAGAAGAAGTCAAGAATGTCTCCTCTCACCACTCTTTTCAACATTGTACTGGAAATCCTAGATAATAAAATTGAAATAAAAACTGAAGGTATAAGAAAGAAATAAAACTGGTTTTGTTTGTAAATGTTATGACTATCCATGTAGAAAATTCAAACAAATTGATAAAAAAAAACAAAAAACCTCCCAGATCTAATAAGCAATTCTAGCAAGGATGAAGGAAACAAGGTGAACATGAAATTCAATCAATTTCTTATTAATCTAAAATGAACAAGTAGAATTTGAAATAAAAAATACAACACAATTTACTTTAACACTCCAAAAATGAAATTCTTAGGTATAAATATAATTTATATAATTATGATAAAATAAATTTTAAAAAATGGATAGATAATCTATATCCATAGACAGGAAAACTAGCCCAGCCAGAGTGGCTCAGTGGTTGAGCATCAATTCATGCACCAAGAGGTCACCAGTTCGATTCCTAGTCAGGACACATGCCCAAGTTATGGGCATGATTCCCCAGTGGGGAGCATGCAGGAGGCAGCCAATTGATTTTTCTATCTCTTTCTCCCTCTCCCTTCCTCACTCCCTATAAAAGATCAATAAAGACAGGAAGACTAAATTAAATACAGGAGTCAGCAAAAGTAGGTTTACAGTTGTGAGTGCCCAACAGGTAGATAAGTTGACAAGAGTCACCACAATCACCAGCCTCTCACCCCGATGGACTTCTTTTGGGGTGTTGTCAAAGATAAAAAGTCTTTTTACAAAAACCATGTACTGTGCATGACATGATTCTCTGCATTAAGAGAAGCATGTCAAGAAATTGATGACAATTAAGAACTCTGTGCTAAAGTGTGCTTGATATAGCAAGTAGACTAGAAGAGCGTGTAAATAATGAAGGGCGGCAATTTGAGCACTTATAAGATTGTACCTAAGTGCACTGTGCTATTGTGACATTCTTTTGAATTAATAATGTTATTGTAATAATTGTAACCTGCACATCTTTTCCCATATGAACAACTGTAACCTACTATTACCAACCTCTGTATTATAAAGATGCCAGTTCTTACCAATTTGAATTCTAGATTCAACACAATCTCAGTCAAAATCTAAGCAAGTACCCCAACTGGTTTTGCTCAGTGGTTAGAGTGTCAGCCTGTGGACCAAAGAGTCTGGAGTTAGATTCCAGTCAAGGGCACAGACCTCAGCTGCTGTTTGTCCTGGCCCTGGTCAGGGTCATGCAGGAGGAAGCCAGTTGATGTGTCTCTCTCACACTGACGTTGGTCTTTCTCTCTCTCTTCCTCCCTCCCCCTCCTTCCCACTCTATCTTAAGATAAATGAAAAAATATCCTAAGTGACGATTTAAAAAAAAATCTCAGCAAGCTACTTGTGGATATTGACAAAGCAATTCTAAAGTTATGCGGAGAAGCAAAGAACCCAGGATAGTCAATGCAGTATTGAAGGTCAAGAACAAACTCACAGAACTTTATTCTCTCTCATTCATCAAATCATTTGTAAACATTATTCCCACAAATTGGAAAACTGTTACTCTTCCAAATTTAGCTTCCCAGCTCCCAATGCTCCAAGAAAGGTCTACATGTTCCTTATCCTAGGAGAATTTCCTTATTTTCCCAGGATGTAATCTGTAACCACCTCTGTGTTCTTATAGATCCACGATATGTACATTGGTTACATTGGTATTGCATTACTGAAATATTTCGTTGTGATAATTATTTCACTGATTCTAAATCTCACTATACTTCTTATTACTAGGGACAATTACTTTTTAATTTCCTACAATTTCTAAATGATGATATGTAGTAATAAATATTTATTGGATAAATTAAAATATTTTCTACCATGACAACCACACAAATGGAATACAGTATGCATTTATAACTATCCTTTATCAATCAGAATAAAATATCTCCACATATTTATCTACTTTGTTCCCTCAGTAATATCACTAGTATTTTAATTTATAACAGATGTGGTAAATTATGTTTTAATCAGTCTCAAAGCCATGCTATTCAGTCAATGACTCAATATTGTGAACAACTCTCCCAAAAGAAATTTTCTAATTTTTTTAAACAAGTTTTAATTCTGTTGTTTTAGGTAATTTAAAAACAATTTATTGCAGCCCAGCTGGTTTTGCTCAGTGAATTGAGCATCGTCCCTGTTTGATTCTCAGTCAGGGAACATGCCTGGATTGCAGGCTCGGTACCCAGTGGGGGGCGTGCAGGGGACAGTTGATTCATGTTTCTCTCTCGTATTGATGTTTCTATCTCTCTCCTTCCCTTCTTTCTAAAAAAATCAATAAAAACATATTAAAAATAAAAATAATGTATTGCAAACAGCATGGAGACAATGATTTATCAGTGTTTTTTCCCCATCATTTACAATAAAGCAGTTTTCTTTCTCACATTAGAAATTAAAAAAAAAAAAGTTTTATCTACTCTCATTTAAATTATTGTTGTTCCTATTAAGGAATATATAGTGAGAATAATTAGATATGTTCCTGAAGGTAAGCTGTTGCTTGGAAATGTCATTCCCTTGCTCCTTTGACTGAAAGAGACAGCACATTCATCTGCCTGTTCCAAGGCCATGGGAAGTAGATAATCACTGTTTGAAGTTCATTATAATCCTTTATTTCTCTAGCCCTTTAGTTTAGTGGGATTAATCAAAAAGTAGGATGATTTACATATTCATGGATATTTGCGGGTATTATCTGTTCCTCACAAAGACACTCTTGCTATAGATGTATCACTTTGCTTCTCATGACATGAAGAGAAGAAAAATCTATTTAACTGCCAAGTTCCCATTTCTAACAAAATGCCCATATAAGATAGGCATTCAGGATTTATTTGATGAATTAATGAATAAATGAATGAATGAACACATGATCAGTCTTTTTTATTTAGTATTGCTTATTCTTTATAATCGACAAATAGAGTGTTCTGTATTAAAAAAGTGCATAGCATGTTCAGTTCCACCAACTTACATCTGAATGAAGATATTTTATTTAGCAGATTACCAATAAAGATGTTTAGTTTGCAATCAAAATGAAGAAAATATTAAGGGTATATATATGCACTATTTTATATTTATATTATGGATTATACAATATTATATATTCACCATTTTGAAATTATTACTTTTGAAATTATTACTAAGTCTAGTAGTGACCTCAAAGTTTTAGTGCACTTTAAAAGTCTTCAGAAAATACAAATACCGCAAATGACAAGCTTACTAGATTGAACTCAGTATAAAATTTCCCCAAGTTTTACATAAGTAAGAACAAACAAAAGCAAAAATAAAAACTGAAGGCTTCATAAATCCATTAGAATGACAAATATTTTAACCCGGGCTGGTGTGACTCCATGGTTAGAATGTGAGCCTGCACACCAAAGGGTTGCGGGTTCGATTTCTGGTCAAGGGCACATAACTGGGCGGTGGGTTCCATCCCTGGCCCTGGTCCTGGCATGTGAGAGAGGCAACCAATCGATGAATCAATGTGTCTCTCTCACATCAATGGTTCTCTTTCTCACTCTCTATCTCTCTCACCCTCCCTCTCTTCCATTCTCTCTAAAAATCAATGGAAAAAAATATCCTCAGGCGAGGATTAACAACAACAACAAAATGACAAATATTTTAGAAACAAAGTTTCATTAGAATGTAGAAGGCCAGAGATGCTTTTTACAAGAAAAAATGCATTAGTTCAAAAGAAATTTGTTAAAGTAATAAGATTTCAAAAGACAGTGCAAAAATGGAATTCCCAATTTGGATTTATATATATAATTCTTCTGAATGAGTGCAGAACTATAATTTTCATAAGTCAAGATCATAGAGGTAAAGGTAGAATGTTATAAATTTCAGGAACTCATAGGAATGTCAAATGACTGGAATTGTTTTTATTATCATTCCACCTCTTCCATTTATGGAACAGAATGCTTTATGTAATCATTCATGCTTCAGAAACGTCTTGCTCCAATCGATATCTAACATTCATTTAGCTTACACAATTTTTAGAAATAGTATTCTGACATATACCAAATTTTGAAAATCTTAACAAACATGTATGCCACCTGTGATTTAGGTCGTCTTCTCACACAGATGACAGAAAATGAGTTAAAAATTGTGTTCTGCATTCCAGCCTGTTGCAGGTCAGTTGTGAATAAAGCAAAATGTGATCCAGCGTATGAATTGATATTATTATGGGCAGGTTGCTAACTGTAACATAAAAATAGGCTCAAACAGCTTAATCATCATTTCTCTCACCTCATATAACACTATTCACCTTTTTGAAATAGCACAATATAGTAAATGAAGCAAAATTTCATAGTATACCTTATTAGAGTCTTAACAATGTCATTTGGTTTCAAAAATTTAATAATCTGTCAGACAAAATGATACTATTATAAATTGCATTTTGTTGCATTGTATAAACCTACCAATGTAAATAAGAAATGGTTATATATAGTAGATTATTTCCGACTTGGATCTTTAATGATAATTCAAGGGGAAAACCAAGTGATGTGTGAGGAATTACAATGTCGCATACTGGATAGTAAAATGTATACCTTCAAATGTCCAAAGTAGAAAATGAGAACATAAGCAGAGGTCAGTTATTAGAGACCTCTCATAAGCCATGCTTAGATAATGAGGTTTATTTTGTAGGTGATAAAGATCACTACGTGCACAAAAAGTTAAACAATATGTTTAATTTTAGAATAAGGATGATCAGTCTGTTTCAAGGAAGAAGAATTAATTTGAGTGGGTAGGATAAAAGGAGCAGTATTGAAATCACTTGGGGATTATTTTAATAAAATCTACAAGCTTTTGTAAAAGTCTATTTGTATTTGATCATAATGGGCAGACATATGTTAAGTATAACTGAAATAGTTATATTTCCAACAAAATTTTTTTACTTCCCCTTTTTAAAATGTAAACATGTTCCTTTTATTATAACAATAGCCATGGGCTACATTTCTTGGACCACTTTGATCCAGGTAGGATCTGGGCATTGGAAAATAGAAATGGAAGTTTTTCTAGCACAATTGTTGGCTGCTAGATGAATATAGACTTAAGGAGCCAATAGTTTCATTGAAAACAATTTGAAAGAGCTTAAAGATGGGAATCAGCCCTTGCAAGAGACATCTCTGGTCAAGCAAGTGTTTTTTTAATTGTACAGTTTTCTTTTTACGTAATATAGCTTATCCTAATGAACACGAGGTGTAAAAGCAGCAGCATTTAAGGTCTGATTAGAAGTAGACATGTGTGCACACACATGTGCGGCTACCTGGTCCAGATACCAAAGCATAAGCAGTGTGAAGAGTGAGCCATGAAAGGGTCATAGCGTCCAGAGTGAAAGGGGATTGTTTACAGACCAAAGACCAAATAAGCAAATATGTTGAACACAATGGAACCAGTTTTCTCATGGTCAAAAGGTTTCAGCATCCCATGCCAGACCAAATATTGTAAGAGAATACACTAGAATGAACCTTTGCTATTAGACTGATTTTGGCTGTCATTGTGTATGTGTACTTTTCAATACATACAGAGAAATGTGGAAAAATATAGATTACATATCTGTTATATTTTTGTAACCCCCAGTTCTACTCCACAAACCAGACCTGAGGGCACCAACCCTAATATCAGTGAACATTCCTAACACTCAAATCTTGGTTTCCAGGTATCATTATTAAATACAAGTTATATATTCTTGGCAAGAATATCAAAAAAGATGCTCTTCTCATTGCATCTTATGAGGTAGTACTCATTTTGGATTTGTCAAACTACTTATATTAAGCTTGGTCATTTGCACGAGGTGCTACTTGAAGAAATACTTCTAGGTCTTCTTGGAGGGAGAGCTAATTCCTGTGCTTGTAAAGGATATTTTTTTATTTCAGAAATTTATAAAATGCTGAAAGTATAATGATAACATGTACAAAAGTCAAAGAAATGACTCCCATTGGCCAAAACTGGGACAATGTGGACATCAAAGTAGATATTACTAGCAAAAGATTATAATCTGTTGTATAACATAACAATTCATGTTTCCCTCCTGGTATACATAAAGTGAATGAAGACAAAACAAGAAAAATTAGAGAGTCATTCTCCGTGGAATAGTGCCATCTAATAATTTTTAAGTAATCAATGAGTTAGGAAATTTCTTTGCCAATATCATACTTATATTTAATTCAGGCAAGAACATCAATAGTCGTTAACAATAGTATAAAATGTTTGGAGAAAAAAATGATAGTGACAGAGTCTCAAAGTATTGTTCCTTAAAATATTATTAATGACAAATGAAAAAAAAAAAAAGAATCCTACAGTGGAGTAGCAAAACTAATTCAAAGGGGTCAAAGTTAACATTCCAGGCAGTGGGACAAGTTTATACTGGGTAATAGTACTTTGTGGGGTTCAGGGAGAAGAGCAGAAAACTCTTCTGTGATGTTCTTCCCAAGACTATATAACCTGAAATTATATTTAGATATCAAATACACCCAAATGGGTATATTTGTACATTACAAAATACCTGGCCTGTAATCCTTTAAAGTGTCAAGAACATACAAGTCAAAGAAAGACAAAGAAAATGTTCCAAATTAATGGAGACAAAATACATGACTGCCAAATGGAGCAAGTGATCCTGGATTAGATACTTCTGCTATAAAGAGCATTATCGAGATAATTGCTTTAATGGGGATTGTAATGTATCATTGTTAAAATTCTTATGATTACTCTATGGCAACATGAGAACATGTCTTTGTAGGTAATACATAATATACTATTTAGTGATTATGGGACATCAGGTCAACAAAAATATCTCAAAAAGTTTATTTTATGATTCTTGCAATTTTTTTTGTTTTGTTTTGTTTACAGAATAGTTAGTTCATTGATTTGTTAGAGAGATAGGAAGGGAGAAGAGAGAAACTTTAATGTGAGATTGTAACATCAAGCCTGCAACCAGGGCTTATGCCCTAAGAAAAAACGTGAACTGGTGGCTTCTCATGACAACCAACTGAGCCACACCCTCCAGGAATTTATTTATTTATTTTTAATTAAATCTACTTGATAACTTGATAGCTCTGGCACACACAACAGAAGCTAGAACCAGAAAGCAGAGGGAAAAGTAGGGTTTTTTGTTGTTTTTATATTTCTGTTGATTTTTTTTTTTATTAGAGAGAGAAAGAGAAACACTGATCAGCTGCCTCCTGCATGCCCCCACAAACCCATGCTTGTGTCCTGACTGGGAATCAAACCAGCTTCCTTTCGGTGCACAGGAAGTTGCCCAATCAACTGAGCCAAACCGGCCAGGACAATTCTTGTAACTCTTTCTATGTTTCTTCAACTTCAAAAGCTGTTTAGCAACAGCAACAGAGAAACAGAGAATAACATTTAGTGTATATATTATATATATATATATATATATATATATATATATATATATACACACACACACACACACATATATACACATTCTATTTTGTAAAGATACTTATATATAAAAATCATTTTTATTTTAATAATTATAGGACATATTTTCAGAGTGCTTTAGGCTTTAAGCATTTTTAGTTTAAAGATTTTATTACCCATCATATTAGTCATATTAAAATACCATCAACCATATTAATCTGATTTAAATCTAACTATATCATAGTAAGCTGATTTGTATTGGATTGCAGTAATAAGCAGACTTGATATTAGATATACTATAGAGAATATCAATTATTTATTGTTATTTTGCAACAACATTTGATATTTTGGAAGACTCAAATATGATTATAAGCCACTGAAAACACCTAGTCCCTAGGCATTGTGTATTTGTTGATTTAGAATATTTTATAATATGACAATACAGCATAGTTAGTGAAGCAAATGGTACAGGTGTGCATTATTTAAAAGATTAATCTATATCAGACTGCTGGTTGTTAACTGCACTAAGTAATCCAGAATATTTTAAAAATATATTAAGTTTTGCATTGAGCACTTTATCATTTTTGCATACTGATTTCAAAAATGTTAAAACACTGGACATTTTGCAAATTAATATTTTTCTTTTCATTTTTAATATTTTGAAATTTCATAGTTAAGGCTGAGCCAATTTGCTTTACTGGACCATTTTAAATATTTTTTAACACTATGATAATATGTATCAATGTACAATTTAGTCAGCTAGAGGAAAATTGCTTTTAAGCAGTTCTAAAGAGGGTATAATTTTTCTTGTATGACTGCATTTTCAAAAACACGACTCTGTAGAGCAAATAGGCTTTTATATATAATTTCTTGTGGTTTCCCATTGAGCCAAGGAAGATTCACAAAAAACAAGCACCTGAAGTTGATCATGCTAATTGAACAACTTTGGTATATTCCCTAGAATTTCTGAAAATCTGTTTTATCTGTGGATTTTGTATTTGAGGCAATTTAAAAGCAATAAGTGTGTTTCTTTTTACATTTAGAATCAATTCAGTATTCTATCTATATCCACCTCCTGCACTCCATTTACTAAATAACTTCCCTATTCATTAGCGATGCTTTGCAAATGCTGAAGCCAATGAAGTGCACTCATATAATTTGTGCTCAAATGGTAAAAATGACCTCCAAGGTACAGAGTTATTTTGTGGTTCTTCCACCTTTGAAGTCATTATTGCTTAATTTCTCACTGCTGCCTGAATGCCACTGAAACATTAGTTGTAGATTCATGAATTACTAATGTGGTGCTTAGAGGTGAAATGTAAAGCCTTCATCAAACTCTGAGTATTTGCATATACATTGCAGATAATTAAGTGGCTGATAAGCAATGTTCTCCCCTCCCTGCTGTTGGGGTATTCGAAGATGAAGGGATATTCGATATAATGTGTTCCTCAGCGTTAACCCCACTTTAAGAATGTCTGGGTGAACATATTTCAGGTGCATGGAACTTTGTTTCCAATGCTGCTGCTTTTATATGAGACCTACAAGCTGTCAGCATAAAAGTGATTCTTTGTTTTGCTTTGCTTTACTAAGTTTAACAGTCTCTTTAGATCAATATGAGTTGATGACATTTGCTTAATAACTAGCTAGAGAACCCATGCTGTTTTTAATTTTTATTTTATAAAAAATTAGCAATCTGTGGAAATAAATGCAAAAAGCAGGTGGGAACACTATTTTGTTCTAAAGCTGGCATGTGTCTTTTCTTAATTACATATAGTTTGCCTGCGCTCGGTCATTTGCTTTAATCTCTGAAAACAGTGTGACACCGAATATTTATTTCAATGTTTCAAAGTTTACAGTGTATTTGCAAATGCATTATCTCATTTGATACTCCAACAAATCTGTAAACTTCGTAACTGATGTCTAGATTTTCAGCTATAAACATTGTTATTTAGAATCAAATGAGACAGCAGAATTTATCTTTGTCTCTCATTTACATACATATATTAAACATGTTGAGTACATTTTCTACTCAAACAGAAATGAAATCGTGGATGGAATCTAAAAAAGCAGATCATTATTTTTCTACACTTGGTCCTTCTTTATTAATTGCATGTTAATAGATAGCAAAAATACTTCCTTTTATACTAAATAAAAGAGTGAAAATGGAGACTTGCTCTAGAGTTTTGTCATTTCATAACAATTTCATTATTTGTTTAAGTATCTTCTGAAATGTTTATAAAACATTTATAAAAACACAGTCCGAAAGTATATTTTTTTTCTATTTTGCTTTAGGGAACTTCTGAAAAAATACAGTAACTTAAAGTTAAATGGAAAGCAAGGCTTTAGGATCTTACAGAGAGCTCTACATTTTTAAGGGCTGTGGAATTATGGAATTACATGTATTTTTATACTTTGTGGAGGAATGGACTCCACAGCATGCCATGAAACTCGGGATCTCATTAAATATTTTGGGACAAATTTGGCAAAGTACTATATATGAAGGTTAATAACTAGGGTTGAAATAAAGCTGTATGTTGACTAAGACAATGAGGTGCAACCTGGGCAAAGATAAAATACATATTATATTGCAAGTGGCTAACTTCTAGCAAAAGCAGGATAAAAACTGTTGCCATAATACTCAGTAGGAAAGTTTTTCATCAGTTGCATTTATAACTTTGCATTTTCCTAATAATAAAAGCTGAATTCCTCATATTGTAACAAACCTTAGTGGATTGAAAACAAAACAGATAAAAGCAAAATCAATTAAATGTACAAACACCACCACCATCAATACCAATACCAACCACAAAACATAAAGAGAAGTATGCTTCTTTTTGGTAGCTACGTCATTTAAAATATATATGTTTTGTTTATTTTCTTCCCCTAGATTTGAATACTTTAAATTTTGGAGAAATTTTCTTTATTGGTTAAAATTCTGCATCTCTCTGACATACTAAGTTCCTACACTCCGGAGAGCAAGTGAAGAAGCCTCTGACCAAGGATATACCCATCAGAAGAATCCAGACTCGAGTGTTGGTGACAAAAATATATATAGAGAGAGAGCGCAGCAGGTGGAGTAACACAAAGGGAAGACTGAAGACTGTTCACTGTAGCTGTGAAGAAAAGTAAACAGATAAATACTTGAGCAATGGCATGGTGCAGGGGGCAATAGTACCTGAAGCAATGAGCGTTCCTGGTACAGCAAACTCAGTAATAGAGATAGAGGAGTGTAGCTCACTGGTTATGGTAAGATTTTGTTTTGTTTTCCTTTTTGGTAAGATTTTAGCAGTTTAGTCTTACATGTAGTTCATCAACCCTGCCTATGATACTCAGCGCTACCCAAAGTTCATATATCAAAAAAAACAAACAAAAGCATATCTGTATAATCTTTGAAGACAAAATCAAATTATAAAGCCTTTTATTGATTTATTTTCTCTCCTCCAAACTTTATTACTCTTCTTTCTACTGTATTTCATGTGGAAGGTTCAAACTGCCTCCAACAGTACATGGGAAATGGTAGCTTGTATATAATCACAGGACAGCATCATCTAAATTCTTAAATCCTAAAATTGAATGGAAGCAAAAAATAGAAGGAAAGAAAAACAAAAAATACAATGCTAACACTTTTTGAAATCATGTGAAAAATTTTCAGGCTACACTTCTGTTACTGTAATCCTCTAAGTTTGAAAATGTGTTTTAAGATAACCAAGGGAGCCCTGGCAGGTTTGTTCAGTGGTTAGAGTGTCGGCCCGTGGACTGGAGAGACCCGGGTTCAACTCCCGCTAAGGGCACGACCTTGGTTACAGTTCATCCCCGGCCCCAGTTGGGGTCATGTGGGCGGCGACCACTCGATGTATCTCTCTCACATTGATGTTTCTCTCTCTCTCTCCCTCCTCCTCTGTCTGAAGATAAATGAAAAAATGTCCTCAGGTGCAAATTTAAAAAAAAAAAAAAAAAGATAACCAAAGGATTAATTTAAGCCTGGAGTAGAATGTTTGTATATTTGGTTGCATAAACAAATATAAATTTTTTGTTTGTTTTCGGAACTTAAAATAGGAAGAATTCATTTGAATGCCTTCTTTGTCACTTGAAGGCTTTCGACCAGGTTAAAGAGCATGATTCTTTTTCATCTTGTCATTGTCAAGTATTTTCAAAGTTGACAAAACCAGCAAGGAAATGGCGATCATTTTACATTGCCAGCAACCTTGGGTGACTTCTGTAGCTATTAAATATTAATTCAGCAAGAAATTACAATGACAACGATATTTGTGACAGTCAAGCCTTGACAACCACTGGGCATTGCCTTCAAAGTACTGAATTCAAAGGCTTTTAGGTGCCTTCCTTACTGTTATAATATCCAGCAGAAGGTATAAAAGCAGAAAAACATTGTATTGTTACAAAATATGAAGACTTATGAATGAAGGCTCTGTTAGCAATGAGCTGACGCCTGAGGCCATGTATCTAGGTACTTACATATTAAATATCTTCCATATTTTAGGAAATGTACTAATTTTGACCTGACATCTATCCACTTGACAACCTACCTATGTACCTACTTACCTTCATTAATAGATCACAGTTGTTTTTGTGTTTAATTAAATGTATTGGGGTGACATTGGTTAATAGGATCATATAAGTTTCAGGTATAGATTTCTATGATACAAGATCTGTACACCGCAGTGTGTGCCCATCACTCAAAGTCAAATCTTTTATTGTCACCATATATAGGGCTCCCTTCACCCCTTTACCCTCTTCCCTCAGGCGACCACCATACTGCTGTTTGTGTCCACGAATTTGAGTTTTATATCCTACATATAAGTGAAATCATATGCTTCTTTGCTCTTTCTGACTGGCTTATTTTACTTAGCATAATATTCTCAAGGTCTGTCCATGATGTCACAAATGGTAGTATTTCAGCTTATGGCTGAGAAGTATTCCATTGTGTACATGTACCACATTTTCTTTACCCAGAAAAGTGTCTCTATGCAGGACACTTTGGTTGTCTCTATGTCTTGGCCACTGGGAATAATAGTTCACAATTTTAATCGGGAAGGTTATTGCGTGATACAGTGACTTTTCATGATGACATTCTCTTAAATCTATTGGATTAATTGATATTAATATACTATTGTAGGTGTCATTATTTCTGAATATTGGAAACTCTCCTATATCTTCATAGGAGAAAAAGAATATTGTGTCATGAGTTCTTCAGTTTGGAAGGAATAGTTCCAGGAAGAGTAAGAAACTAACAAAGGCCTTCTAGGACATGAGCTCAAATATGCTGCATCATGATTATCTCCCCACCCTATCCTTGTTCAGTTAGTTATAACAGGTCATCCCTTTGTGCTACTCTCGTTTAATCAACTGCAGTATAATACTCAGGATACACTGAAATCTGTACACCCTTTCCCACACCTCCTGTAGACAAACTCTTCATTACAGGCCAGAGCAGTAATTATGTCTTTGTAGTCTACCTACCATACTAAGAAGCAGACAACAGGCTAACATGAACTTCTTTTGCCAGTTCTCAGAATTGAGTAAAGTCTAATCCTAATAAGTCTATAATATCCCTAATAGAGTCCTGGTTCACTAAATAAACTTTAATAAAAAAAATTGTTACCAGAAATAATTTCAAGGAACAGAAACTTAAGAATTGACTCTCTCACTTATTTGTGGAATATAATGAACATAACAGTCTGAGGAATGGGGTAGACCCAGAGACATGGAAGTGGGGTACAGACTGACAATCCCCAGAAGAGGGGGTGGTGGGGGAGAGATAAACCACAGAACTTATATGCATGTATGCATGAACAGTGGACATAGACAACAAAGCTGGGGACAGGGCGGGGAGGGGGAGGGAGGGGGGAATCAGTGGGGGGAAGAGGAGAAACATCTGTAACAAAAATAAATTCATTAATAAAAAAATAATAGTGAATGTCAACTGTAATTGAAAAATAAAAATTTTAAAAACATGAAAAAAAAAAAAAAAAAGGAATTGACTCTGAGTTGGTTCTTGGTTAGATGTAAATCTTATGGCCCTTTGGCAAATGCTTTCCTTGCCCTCAATATTTTAGCCAGAATCACAAACTGTAGGCTAAGAGCATGACTTATGCAATGTCCTAAGATACCACAGAGCATTGCTTCTGAAAAACCAACTCATTTTACAATGAAGTGCAGCTGTTGACTCGTAGTCATAGAACTGGCTAATTGTAACAAATTCTTCATCATTCTAGAGCAGCTGGCCTGAAAGAACTATAGAATAACTTTTAAAAGATTTACTTACAGTAATTTACAGCTAAATTACTCTAAAATCAGCAAAACAGCATCAAATGCCATCACTGATGTAAGTGCTATAATATTTATATGGAAATATAAATGTCCAAACCAGTCAAAATGATCATGGCATGAAAAGAAACTAAGCTAAAGGATTAATATGACAACTTATCAATACTTATTTTAAAGCTACAACAATTAAGACAGTAATCTGTTGCTTAGACCATCAGAACAAAAGCAAAAACCAGACTCAAACACATATATAATTCTGATTTATGGCCAACAGAACTCTACATTGTAAAGAGGAATAATACTAGGTCAGTTGGACATATTTATTAAAAATAAACAGTCATACTTTGTGTTATAAACAAACAAATCCAGGTGAGTGAGGGTCTAAAATAAAAATAAAAACAACAAAGTTCTAGAGTTTAAGATTCATTCCTCCCATGTAAAATGTTTGAAGTTGTCACTTTCATCCTTGCAATAAGAAAAAAACTGCACTCACTGAAATCTACCTCTTTTTTGGACCTATCAGAAAACTAAGGTTGCAATGCAAACCGCCACCCCAAAATCTGGGGAGGCAGAGAACACAGACAATGACACCTGAGCTCTGCGATCTGGAGCAAAAGCTCCTGCAGACATAACCTGTTAGGAGCGCTCACATGGTAACTGGGACAGTTGCTGGAGGCTGGTATAGGCTACAGTAAGACTGATAAATGCCTCAGATCTGCAGACTAATTGGAGCCATAAACTGTGGCTTTTATTTTGAGTTTGATTTCCAAGACCCTCACCAGGTTCTCACAGTGAAAAGTTAGAAAGATCCCTTTGTGTCTCAGGAAGGTGGAGGAGAAATGTAACCATTATAAAATATATCCTCGCAATCCCAAAACACCTATCAGAAAGAACATATCCACCCTTATGTTGATAGCACTGTTTTTTTATAATAGCCAAGACCTGGAAACAGCCCAAGTGACCATCAGGAGATGAGTGGATAAAAAAATCTGTGGTATGTTTACACAGTGGAATACTATGTGATTATAAAAAAGAAGGAACTCTTACCTTTACAACAGCATGGAGGGACCTGGAGGGTATTATGCGAAGTGAAATAACGCAGTCAGGGAAAGACAAATGCCATACGGTCTCACTTATATGTGGAATCTAATAAACAAAATAGAAGCAGAGGCATAGATAAATGGAACAGACCGATAGCTGTCAGAGGAGAGGGGGGAGAGGAGGACTAAATGAAAGAAGGTGAAGGGATTAGCCAAAGAACATACATGCATAGCCCATGGACACAGACAACAGTGTAGTGATGGCCAAAGGGAAGGGGGTGAGGGGGACTGGGTTGAGGTGGACAAAGGGGGAGAAAATGGGGATATCTATAATAGTGTCAACAATAAAAATAAAGAAAAAAAAATGTGTAGCTTGAACAAAGAAATACAAATTGTCAAGCAGCCTTACTTCTGAAAACATTAAAATCAAGTAATAGTGAATTCTTTGAGAACTCATAATATACCCTGAAGTTTCATAATTTTATAAATTTACCCTTAAAAATTATTCTGCCTGCAGTAATTTATCCCAACCCTTGAACCAGTAAAAAATATTGATTTTTCAGTGCTCATATAGTATAATTTCTTTATACCGATTTTTTATCTGAATCTTCCCTTTCCTCTTTAAGGAGCATTTCCTTATATGTTTTCCTTGCATTAAAATGTCAAAATTTTATGAAATTTATTTTTATTTGTTATTGTAAACACCTTGAAAACTTGGTCTTATTTTTTCTTAGTACCAGGTACATGGCACAATCAGCTTTACATAATATATACTTTATAAATTTTGTTGATTAAATTAATGATTATTCCCTATTTCTTTTCAGGGAGAAGCATACACGTGGACAACAAACTCTTATCTCTACATAAGACAGACTTAAGTGGATATAGAATATTTAAAAATATATTTTTATAACATGGCTATTTTTCTCTGAAGCAAAGCATCTGGCCTTGGTGTTTAATATAACCTGTGTAGGTTAGACATGCCTTGAAATCATTTGCTTGTTACTGTAATTTGTCTTATTGAGTAAACTATCAGTGTTCTTAGAAGATAGAGCACATTTCCTGATCAACAAATTAATTTTACATTCTTCTTTACAGTTATGCCAATTTCTGTTATTATGATACATATTTGTAGTGCTGGTTTTTTTGGAAGAATTTGTTGTATGTTTGTCATCTCATATATGAAAGAAGGCAAATTACTGGAAAAGAAAAGCAGGAAAATTTTTAATGTATTGATCAATTGCAAAATATATTGGTCTGGGTTTCCCATCAAGAATTCTTCATTCTGATCAAGTCAATTAACTCCAGAAGTAAAGGCTATTTTATCACAGGATGGAGTCTCTACTGAAACTAATCCTATGACCTGGAGAAAATTATTGATCTAAAACTGAGTAATACATACACTCTTTTCTAACCCACAGGTTATAGCTGTTTGGACTAAATAAATTCTGAATTGTTTCTCTTTTTTGTGGTTGTTTACTGACATCAAATTTTTCATTGAATCTGTGTGTAGATGCATCACAGAGAAACAAAAAAGAACTAAGAACAGTATGATTTTGCCATGTCATTTTTAATCTTGCTATCAAGCTTCAGCCAAATCACTTAAACTTCTTTAATTTCTGAAGAGAATTAAGCCCCCTAGAGAACTACTTTTTAATCACTAAATGCACTCAATAAGGCACAAAAGCAAAGTTTTCTTTGCAAAAAGAATAATAATAAAAGACGGAACAAGTCCAATAATGCCTATAGGATTTTGAGTGGTTGTGAACCTGGAAGCATGTTCAAAAGAACTAAAATTTTTAAAATTAAACATAAGACTTGGATAATTTCAAACATTGTTTTAGAAAATTCAGTATACAAATGTATTAATAAAAATTGTCTGATGACATTTCTGGAAGTGTCCTCCCAATAATATTTAAGCTTAAATTTTAATTTTAGCCATATCAGGACATTGGTGGTACATAAACTATTTGATGGGACAACTCATACATATATTGTACATTAAACTATGCAAAGTGAAAAATAGAGCTGACTTTCGGTGAACAAAAATTTTCCAGAGGTGCCTTTATATCTCTACAGTATCCAGCACATAGAGAATGAATATTTCCAGTTTTTTGCTAGGTGTTAGTATGTTTTTATAATCTGTTTATATATATATATATATATATATATATATATATATATAGTAATCCTAGGGTTTACAAAAAGCAATTATTAAAAAATTTTAAGCAGAATGTTTCTATAACATTAACATAGAAATGAAGGATAATAAGTAAAACGATAACAATGGGAATGGTTGTTACTTATTCACAGAGTGAGTATTTTTTTTAAAACATCAATGTGAGAGAGAAGCATCTATCGGCTGCCTCCTGCACACCTCCTTTTGGGGATCAAGCCCTCAACCTGGGCATGTGCCCTGACTGGGAATCAAGCCAGGACTCCATGGGAATCTGATGCTCAGTCCACTAAGCTGCCACCAGCCGGGCAACAGAGTCTTCTTTTAAAACAGCTTTGTACACAAATCTCTGTCTCTCAGTGATCTGGCCCTGCTCAACACATAGCTGTCTTTGTATTTTATTTTATTCTAGAGATTTGTGAACAAATTTAGTACAAAAAAAATGTTTTGTCTAAATCTGTGCAATACTGTTATATTAAAAAACATCTTAAGCAAAAATGATCAACATTTCAGTAAGAAGTTTTACAATGGCCAAAGAAAGCTGTTAATTTCACCAATTAAAAGGGCAATAGAGTATTAAAAATGGAACTACGCATAAATAATATATGAAATTACTAGCATAAAAATGTTGACTATTCAGGTTGCTTTCCTCAGAGAATAATTTTTAAAAATTAGTATGCCTGCAAAAGGTGGGAATTGTTAAAAACCTGCCACCCAAACCAGAAAACAGTGAGGAATTCTCTGGAAAATGCCATGTCACTTGATGTAGTAATAAAATTTAGAGTTAAGTTTGTTCATTGAATAATCTCTCAAACTATCAGTAATATTCTTCAATATTAAGAATATTAAGATTATTCTAAAGAGCAATAACATCCCTTAGTTCATATATGATAAAATTATTCTTACTTGAAGAAAACAAATAATTTCCAGAGTAGTACTATTTCTCAGGCTTGATGTCATTTTTTTCTTTTTAATTTACTCTCAAGGAGAGAAATAATTATGTGATCATGTGTGTTAAAATACGCCCCCATTCAAATTCATCACTGATATTCTCAGTTAAAATACAAAAGATCAAAAAATGAAAAAAATGGAGACTTCCGGTCAAGATGGCGGCGTAGGTAAACGCGGTATCGCGTCCTCCCACAACCACATCAAAGTTACAACTAAACTACAGAACAACCATCATTCAAAATCGCCTGAAATCAAGCCGAATGGAAGTCCTACAACTATGGAATTAAATCAGCAGCCACATCCAGACTGGTAGGAGGGGGGCGGCGGCGGCGGCTGCAGTGGAGGCAGCAGCCCGACAGGCTGATCCCACACCCACATGTGGCAGATAAAAATCAGGAGGCTCCCTCGGCTGGGAAGGTCCTTCCTGAGGACTGAGGGGTCCCCGTCCCAAACCAGACGCTCCGCTCAGGGTTCCAGTGCCAGGAAGAGAATCCCCATAACTTCTGGCTGGAAAAACCAACAGGAACTGAGGTTCAGGGAGGTTGACGTGCTGGAGCCCCAGGCAGCTCCTTCAAGGGCCCACCCGGGAATTTATCGGATTCTCTCCCTCTAAGCTTGGAGGGGAGGCAGCTCGAGGAGCACCAGAGACATACAGGGAAGAACTGAGCTGTTTGGCACTGGGGCGAGCGCTGGAGAGGGGGCTTTCTCCGGGACAAACTTGCTGTCAGAGGCCTTTGTTCCTTTGGTGAGCCCTTCCCTGGGGCGGCAGACAGTCACCATATCTGGGACTCCAGCAACCTGGCTCACACTGGTAGCCCCGCCCTGGTGACTCCCTGAGGCCCCGCCCCACCCCACCCAACTTTCAAGCCCACCCAAGCTGTTTCCACTTGCTTAACCATAGGATTGGCCTGTCTTGAATCCTGCTTCAGGTTTTTCCTAAATTCTTTCAAATGAGCAGCATCTGGTCTCAGCGAGCCCCATACCTCTCTTAAGTAATACACTCAAACAAGCACAAGGAGGCAGCTAAAATGAGGAGACAAACAGGTCCCAAATGAAAGAACAGAACAAAACCCCAATAAAAGAACTAAGCGAAATGGGGATAAGCAACCTAACAGATGCTGAGTTCAAAATACTGCTTATAAGGATGCTCAATGAACTTAGTGAGAACATCGGTGAACTTAGGGAGGGCCTCAAGAGCATAAAAAAGAACCAGTTAGAAATCATGGATGCACATTTAGAATTGAAGGAGGCATTAACTGAAATAAAGAATAATTTACACAGCTTCAATAATAGAGTATGTAAATCCAAGGAGCAAACCATCGATTTGGAATATAAGGAAGCAAAAAATGCCCAATCAGAACAGCAAAAAGAAAAAAGAATCCAAAATAATGAGGATAGTGTAAGGAGCCTTTGGGACAACTTAAAGCGTGCCAACATTTGCATCTTGGGAGTGCCAGAAGGAGAAGAGTGAGAACAAGAAATCGAAAACCTGTTTGAAACAATAATGGCAGAAAACTTTCATAACTTGGTGAAGGAAACAGACATACAGGTCCAGGAAGCACAGAGTGTCCCAAACAGGATGAACCCCAAGAGGCTGCACCAAGACACATCATCATCAAAATGCAAAAGGTTCAAGACAAAGAGAGAATCTTAAAAGCCACAAGAGAAAAGCAGTTCATTACCTACAAAGGAGCTCCCATAAGACTGTCAGCTGATTTCTCAAAAGAAACTTTGCAGGCCAGAAGGGAGTGGCAAGAAATATTCAGAGTGATTAAAAGCAAGAACCTACAACCAAGATTACTCTATCCTGCAAAGCTGTCATTTGCAATTGATGGCCATATAAAAACTTTCCCAGACAAGAAAAAGTTAAAGGAGTTCATCATCACCAAACCGTTATTATATAGAAATGATGAAGGGTCTTTTTGAAGAAAAAGATAAAATATATGAACAAACAAAATGGCAATGAATACATATCTATCAACAATGGAATCTACAGACAAAATGAGCAGGTAGTACAGAAACATTCTCATAGATACAGAGAACATTCTGTTGGTTGCCAGTTGAGAGGGGGTTTGGGGGGTTGGGGGAATGGGTGAAAAAGGTGAAGAGATTAAGAAGTACAAATTCATTGCTAGACTGACAAACCTCAAAGGGAAAGGGTTTGGAAGGGTGGGAAGAAATAAATCAAAGAACTTATATGCATAACCAATGGACACAGACAATAGTGTGGGAAAAGGAAGGATGGGGCGGGAGTGGGGAGGAGGGGGTCAATGGGGGAAAAATGTGGAACATCTGTAATACATTTTACATCCAACAATAAAGATTTAAAAAAAAATGAAAAAAAGTTTTTCTGGGTTATAATTTTAACAACATAAAACCATTATCAAAAATATGGCTGGCCCTGGCTGGTTTGGCTCAGCGGTTGGAGCATCAGCCTGCGGTCCTGAGAGACCCGGGTTCGGTTCCCGCTAAGGGCATGTACCTCAGTTGCAGTTTGTCCCCGGCCCTGGTCGGTTGTGCGGGTGGCAGCCACTCGATGTGTCCCTTTCACATCGATGTTTCTCTCTCTCTCTCTGTTCCTCTCTCTCCCCCCCAACTCTACCTGAACAAAAAATGGAAAAATGTCCTTGGGTGAGGATAAAAAAAAAATAAAAAAATATGGCTGCATGCAAATCAAGTTAGTTTCAGAATTAAATCTCTTAGTCACATGTCCAAGTGATTTTGAAGTGTTAATTCACTGAATCATGAGATTCTATCTTGTTAGCTTCATTTGGTGGTTGAAAAAATTGACACCCATAATTTTTCTGAACCAGTCTGGGAAGCAAACTAGATTCAAACCAAACCAATTTATCCACAGCATTCAAATACTTAACTGCTAGAAAATACTATACACATATACAAGGTATCAGTGGTTGTACATGTGCTGAGGTTGGTTGTATCTAGATTTCAGGTAGATGGGAATACCTGTACAGCAAACTTTAATTCCCAAACAATAGAAAATTATTACACTTTTAAATCTGAAGAATACCATGTTAATGTATACAAATAATAGTTAAGGAATTTCAATTGACAAGATCATAATGGGGAAGAACACTTAGACAAAACCATTTTTAAGAAGTGTTCCATAGTTAAAGTAAGACTTGAGGGATCTTGATTCCAAAATGGCAGCGAGTGAAGAATAGCTACACAAACATCTTCCAAGACCAAACTGGAATTACAACTACAATAAAGAAAAATCATCAGGAAAAAGCAACAGAAAAGCAGCTGGAGAGGACCATATAACCACGGACAGAAAAAGAGGACACTGAATCAAGCCTGGTAGGTCTGTGGAGGCATGAGAAGGAGGGCTGGGAGCTCACAGAAAATAGGTGTTTTAGCTGTGAGCAGCTCCCTCAGAGTTAAAATCCCAAGCTGGGTCCACAGTGCAGAGGGCTGGGAGAGAACTAGAATAGCTACAACCACTCACCTTGAGCTCTGGCAGGAGGAGGGCAGACTGGACTGGAACTGTGTGGGAACACCCGGGATTTGGAGGGTGCTCAGAGTTTTCAGTGAGTCATGGCCACACAGGATGGTGGCCATCTTGCTCCTTCCTGGAGCTCTGGGAGGAAGCAGCAGCTCCTCCGTAGGAGATTAAACCTCACCCAGGTGGGCCAGAGAAATAAAAATTGAGGCTCATTAAAAACAAGCATCTGCCATACCCTCTGGAAATCCTCTTATGCTGAACACCTGCCAGATTTTTTTTTCAGCTGAAGACTACAATCCAAGGATTATCAAGTAACTGAGACACAATAGCCTCCAGGCAGAAAGCTCGAGGATGACTGAACCTTTCCTAGGCTTCAAATCTACCCATGAAAGTAAGACTTGACAGTGTTGTTTAATATGGGTCCTCTGTAGTGGTTCTTTTATAAATTGAAGAAGGAAATGAACACAGAACACAAGACACACAGAACATAAAACACACAGAACATAAGACACACAGAAGACAAGACACACACAGACAGGACTTGGCTCTACCCCTGAGTGCTTGCAGCAGTTTATTTTTAAAGTCAAAAGTTTGGCAACCTGCCCTCCTTACTTAGCAGCTTTATTGGACTTTGTTCTTTATTCTTTCCTTGAACCTTCATCTGAATAACATCGTCCCTTGTCTGTTCATGTACAGTTCTTAGTAAGAATATTCCCAGGAAGGTCAATGTGTGCAACTGCTCCTTCAGGCTTCTCCTGTTTACAGCGTAGGAGCACCTGAGCTCGTTTGCAAAGCTTCAGGCATGATCGTGGGAATGCAATAAGGTTCAGCCATTTGCAGCTGCCCTTAGTTGTCTTTAGTACGTGAGTCTCACTTTTGTGATCATCAGAATTTCTTTATCCTCCCACACTCATCCAATCCAGTAGAGGGAGCCACAAACAGCAGAACACCAAAACCCACAGGGAAAATTTGGCAGGCTCTAAAACCCACTGAGATAGCCAAAATGGTGAAACAAAGAAACAAATTCCAAATGAAAGAACAAGAGAACTCTCCTGAAGATGAGGTAAATGAAATGCAGTTAAGCAAGTTATCAGAGGTAGAATTTAGAGCCATGATCTTGAGGAAGCTCAACAGCATGAGTAAGGAACTCAACATCATGAGTAAACATATAGAAACATTGAAAATCAACCAATTGAAAATGAAAAACCACCAAAAAGAAATGAAGAATGACATAGCAGAAATAAAGAACACATTGGAAGAAATAACCAGCAGAGTAAAGGAAGCTGAGGCCCGGATCAGTGAATTAGAAGAGAGGGTAAAATCAGAAAACCAAAAAAAAAAAAAAAAAAAAAAAATTAAAAAACAGGATGAAAGCTTAAGAGAACTGTTGGACAAATGGAAATATAACAACATTTGCATTATAGGAGTCGCCAAGAAGAAGGAAATGAGCAAGGGTTAGAGACTATATTTGAAAAAAATAGTGACAGAAAACTTCCATAACTTGGTGAAGGAAGAGGGCATTCATGTACAAGAAGCACACAGAGCCCCAAATAAAAAAAACCCAAACAGGCCCACACCGAGACACATAATAAGTAAAATGCCAAAAATTATAGACAAAGAGAGAATCCTAAAAGCAACAAGAGATAAGCAACAGGTTACCTACAAAGGAACCCCCATAAGGTTCTCAGCTGACTTCTCAACAGAAACACTACAGGCGAGAAAAAAATGGCATGAAATAATCAAGGTCATAAAAAACAAGGATCTGAATCCAAGACTGCTCTACCCAGCAAGGCTATCATTCAAAATACAAGGTTAAATAAAGAGTTTCCCAGACAAAAAAAATAAAAATAAATAAGAAACTATATTATCACCAAACCAGCACTGCAAGAAATGGTAAAATTCTGCTGTAATTAGTAGAAGAAACCGGAAGAAAAATATACAAAAAACAATAAACAAATATGGCAATAAATAAGTACATATCAATAATCACCTTAAATATAAATTGACAGAATGTTCCAATCAAAAGACACAAAGTAGTTGATTGGATAAGAAAATATGACTCATATATATGTTATTTAAAAGAGACCACCACTCAACAAAAGACTCACATAAGTTGCAAGTAAAGGGATGGACAAAAGTCCTCCAAGCAAATGGAAAGAAAAAACAGCTGGGGTAGGAATACTCATATCTGATAAAATAGATTTCAAAATGAAGGCCATAACTAGAGATAAAGAATGCCACTACATAATATTGAAAGGATAAATGCAACAGGAAATATAACCTTGGTAAACATATATGCATCCTATATAGGAGCACCAAAATATATTTAAATTTTTCTAGAGGACCTCAAAGGAGAAATCAACAGCAATACAATCATAGCTTGGGACTTCAACACCCCACTGACATCACTGGATAGATCCTCTACACAAGAAATTAACAAGGAAACAGAGAATCTAAATGAAGCACTAGATCAAATGGATTAAAGAGATATCTAGAGAGAATTACATCCCAAAACTGCAAACTTCATATTCTTCTCAAGTGCACCTGGGACATTCTCAAAGACAGACCACATATTAGGACAGAAACTAAGTCTCTACCAGTTCAAAAGATTAAAATCATATCAAGCATCTTCTCAGATCACAAGGCATGAAACTAGAAATCAATTGCAACAAGAACAAGCAAAGACATATGAGCACTTGGAGGCTAAATAGCATGTTATCAAACAATTAATGGGTTAACAAGAAGATCAAGAAAGAAATTTAAAAATTCCTGGAAACCAATGAAAATGAACACACAACAACACAATATCTATGGGATGCAGCAAAAGCAGTTCTGAGACGGAAGTTCATAGAACTACAGGCCTACCTCAAGAAACAAGAAAAATTTCTAATTGACTATCTAACCTCACAATTCAAAAAACTAAAAAGCAAACAAAAAGAAAACCCCAGAGCAAGTATAAGAAAGGAAAGAGTAAAGATCAGAGCAGAAATAAACAAAATAGAGACCAAAAGAACAATTAAAGGATCAATGAAACAAAGAGCTAGTTCTTTGAAAAGATAAACAAGATAGATGGACCCTTAGCTAGACTCACCAAGAAACAAAGAGAGAAAACCCAAATACACAAAATCAGAAATGAAAGAGAAGAAGTAACAACTGACACCACAAAAATACAAAGGATGGTTAAAAAATACTATGAACAATTGTACACTAACAAATTCAACAATCTAAGCAAAATGGACAAGTTTCTAGAAACACATAGACTCCCAAAATCGAACCGGGAAGAGATAGACAACTTGAACAGACCAATAATAATTAAGGAAATTGAAGATGTAATCAAGACTCTCCCAGTGTCCAGTGAACAAAAGCCCAGGCTCAGGTGACTTCACTGGGGAGTTTTACCAAACATTCAAAGAAGAACTAACACCTATGCTCCTCAAAAAATTCCAAAAAATTCAAAAAGGAAGATGTCCAAACTTGTTTTATGAGGCCAGCATAACTCTAATTCCAAAACCAGATAAAGACACTACAAAGAAAGAAAACTACAGGCCAATATTCCCGATGAACATAGATGCCAAAATCCTGAACAATATACTAGCAAATCAGATTCAACAATACATTAAAAATATAATTCACCATGACCAAGCGGGATTCATCCCAGGGATGCAAGGCTGGTACAATATTGCAAATCAATAAATGTGATACACCACAAAAACAAAATGAAAGATAAAAACCAAATGATCATATCAATAGATGCTGAAAAAGCATTCAACAAAATCCAGCACCCATTTCTGATAAAAATGCTCAGCAATGTGGGAATTCAGGGATCATATCTTAACACAATAAAGGCCATATATGAAAATTTAACAGCCAATATCATACTTAATGGGCAAAAATTAAAAGCATTTTCCTTAAGAACTGGAATAAGACAGGGATGCCCACTTTTGCCACATTTATTTAACATAGTACTGTAAGATTTAGCCACAGCAATCAGACACGAAAAAAATATAAAAGGGATCCAATTTGGAAAGAAGGCAGTGAAACTGTCATTATTTGCAGATGACGTGATATTGTACATAGAAAACCCTAAAGAATCCATCAAAAATCTACTAGACTTAATAAATGAATTTGGCAAAGTAGCAGGATGCAAAATTAACATCAAGAAATCGACGGCATTCTTATACACCAATGATGAACTCACAAAAAGAGGAGCTAAAAAAAAAAAAAAAAAAAAAAACATTTACCATCATGACAAAAAAATTAAGATACCTAGGAATAAATGTAACCAAAGAAGTTGAAAGACATGTTCATAGAAAACTACAGGACATTGAAAAAGAAATAGAGGAAGATATAAAAAAGTGGAAGCACATACCCTGTTTATGGATTGGAAGAATTAACATCATTAAAATGTCTATACTTCCCAAAGCAATCTATAGATTCAATGCAATCCCCATCAAAATACCAACGACATATTTCACAGAACTAGAACAAATAATTCAAAAGTTCATCTGAAACCAAAAAAGATCATGAATAGCCACAGCAATCTTGAAAAAGAAGAACAAAGTAGGTGGGATCACAATACCAGATATCAGATTATACGACAAAGTGACTGTAATCCAAACAGCCTGGTTCTGGCACAAGAACAGGCATATAGACCAGTGGAACAGAACCCAGAAATGGACCCAAGACACTATGCTCAATTGATATTTGACAAAGGACTCAAGAGCATACATTGGAGTTGACAGTTTCTTTAATAAATGGTGTTGAGAAAATTAGACAGCTATATGCAAAAATATGAAACTAGACCATCAACTTACACCATACACAAGAAGAAACTCAAAATGGATAAAAGATTTAAGTGTGAATTGTGAATCCATAAAAATCCTAGAAGAAAATGTAGGCAACAAAATTTCAGACATCATATGCAGCAGAATTTTCACTGATACATCACCTAAGGCAACAGAAACAAAGGAGAAAATGAACACATGGGACTACATCAAACTAAAAAGCTTCTGCACAGCAAAAGAAACAACCATCAAAATGGAAAGGGAACTCACTGTGTGGGAGAGCATAATTGCCAATGATACATCAGATAAAGGGTTAATTTCTAAAATATATAGAGCGCTCATACAACTAAACAAAAGGAAGACAAAGAACCCAATTAAGAAACTGGTAGAGGACCTAATCAGACACCTCTCCAAAAAGGACATACAAATGGCCAAGAGACATATGAAGAAATGTTCAACATCATTAATCATCAGAGAGATGCAAATTAAAACTGAGATATCACCTTAGACCTGCCAGAATGGCTGCCATCAACAAATCATCAAACAACAAGTGCTGGGGATGGTATAGAAAAAAGGACTCTAGCACACTGCTGGTGGGAATGCAGACTGATGCAGTCACTTTGGAAAACAATATGGTGTTTCCTCAAAAAATTAAAGATTGAATTGCCATTTGACCCAGTGATCCCACTTCTAGGAATCTATCCTAAGAAGACTGAAACACCAATCAGAAACAATATATGTACCTCCTTGTTCATAGCAGCACTATTCACAATTGCTAAGATCTGGAAACAGCCCAAGTGGCCATCAATAGATGAGTGAATAAAAAGCTGTGGTACATATACACAATGGAATACTATGCAGCTGTAAGCAAGAAAGCTCTCTTTTCCTTTGAGACAACATGGAACGACCTCAAGAGTATTATGCTAAGCAAAATAAGCCAATCAAAGAGAAATACCACATGATCTTACTTATTTGTATTATATAATGAACAAGATGGGCTGATGAACGAAATAGACCCAGAGATATATAAAGGAATATGGTTCAGACTGACAAACCTCAGAGGAGGGGGCAGGGGGGATGGATGAGAAGAACCAAAGAACTTATCTGCATGTATGCGTAACCAGTGGACATGGTCAACAATGATGGGGATGGGAGGGCAGGATGGGGAGAAGGGTGTCTAGGGGGAAAAAAGGAGAAACATGTATAACAAAAATAAAGTAATAAAAATTAAAAAGAAAGAAATTATAAAAAAAGAAAAAAAATACTTGAGGGATCTGATCAGTGAGACTGTAAAAGGAATAAGATTTTAGTGTATTTAGCATTTATATAGATCTTTCCCAACAATTATAATGTGGGGGAGAACTCGGTGTGTTTTCCACTCATTTCTCCTTCTATCTTAAAATACTCTTTAAACATCATATCTACTAATATTTTTCAAAGTAATCACGGCAAATGTTTACATTCTTTTATGATGAAAAGTGCTTGGACAAATGGTACTTCATTATTGCTGTACACTTTCCTTAATCTGGAGCCCATATCATTATTGCTTTATTGCGATTATATATTATTTAAATTCATCTCGTATTGAACATGTCATTAAATCTTCTTAGCAATTTAAATTATTACTTGTTAAATTATTAAAATGATTACAAAAAATATGTGGTTTTCTTTCTCCTTGACCATCCAGGGTTCTCACTCTGTATTCACCTTTAAGCAAGATTAAGCTTTAAAGCTTCCTCAAAATTGAAGCTCAATACAAACCCATGTTCAAAGGTTTTTATTCCCAACAACTTTTTTCTTTCTCACTCTCTTAACAAGATACAGACTGCTTTTTATTAACCACAGCATTTAAGTTCAAATCACCCTTTCGTCAAAGCAAAAGCTCTAGGATTGGCTAAGCATACCACCTAAATACCAGTTTTATTGGTATTGAGACATGGCTCATACATAAACTTTTATCTCCCTCTCCCTACAGCCACCCCCCAAATTGTCGGGAAGATTAGGATCTGAAAGGAATTTACTGCAAAGATAATGAGATTTCTACTTTTCTATGGGCTATATAAATTTAACATGTATTTACTGAATTTTTACCACGCAACTCAAACAGTGCTAGATATCAAATATACAGTGGTAAAAATGATAAAACATCAATTAAAATCTAGAAGTATAAAAGTCCAGTAACCAAGTGGAAATATGTTTGTGCCATAAAATTATATTGATATAATTAATTCACAAAAAATACTTTCTGCGCAACCAAAAAATAAAAATAAAAAACAAAGCATGGTAAATTATATGTCACATTAGCTTGTATAAGGATATATTAAACACCTGACTCCTGAGGAGACAAAATCATCTTTGCAAAAAAAAAATCTTAATTAATTACATGAATTAAATATACTTCATGAGATGTGAAAGTGAACTTTTTCCATACTGGTAAATATGTTATAGTAGAAGGACACTAGGCTGCTACTATAAGGGCAAAAACAAAGAAATCATGAAAAATTGTATCCGGGAATGATGCAGTAAAGTTTCTATACTGTTATAGTGAAAAAAAAATCTAATTAACAGAAAAGTGTTTTGATGAAACTTTTTTTTTTCTTTCTGAAAACAATTGAACAATGTAGGAAGTTGTCAGAGTAAGAGGTTTAGAAAAATCTGTGTGAAACAGAGAACTTGACATTTAGATACCACTTTCAATTTTATAAAGACTTCTTTTTCTTAAGGAACTCAATTAAAGTAATTTGTTGGTTATTGGATAAATGGATCCTGTACAAGATAATGCATTAATCCTTCCAGATTTTCTCTGTTACTAGAGTGTTTCTAATGATCATTTAAATAATTCATGCCATCCAGTATATTTCTTCTATTTCCTTTCCTAGTCCATTTCTTATTTTAGTCTATTAATATTTAAATGGAGAAGCAGATTTATTTGAGATCAATGGCTAATTTAAATTCCATAAATTACAAATATTTTATTTAACAAAGGTAAAAATACAGAATTAGTTGCAGAAATCTACAAATGTGAGAACTATTCTGAGATGAATGAATTTTTTATGCATCTAAATGCCATCTGTCAAGAAGTATGGTTCTGTATGAATACTTCATGTTCATCATTGCAACTTATACAATAAAATTACCAAAGAGAAGAAAAGATGTCCTGTAAAAATTAACAAAGCAGTTGTTATAATATGCTGTGAAATTAAAAACAACAGCAAAAACAAACTTAGGTTTACACATTTGGTTCTATTAAATAATAATAAAAATTAAAGAAATGTTTAGCTATTTACTTAAAATGTGTTTGTTTTTCTGGCACAGCCAAACAAAGCCTGTGCAATCTCTTAGAGTTAAGGTAAAAGGAAAATTCTCGAAGTGTTCCAAGTGAAGGAGCATGTATTCCCACCCTGTAGTTCAGAGATTTTTATGGAAGCTTCATCACAAAGTCATAACCAATTACTAACTAAATTCCTAGCCCCTCTTTTCCCCAGAGGATGAGTAGTAGGGCAGAAAGTTCTCAGCTTCTTTTCATGGCTTAACTTTCCGGTGACTAGTCCCCATCCTGAAGCTATCCAGGTTCCCTTCAAGAGACACCTCATTAAAACAAACAATACTGCTATCTCCCAGGAAATGCCAACTAATTTGGGAGCTCTGTGTCAGAAACTAAGGTCAAAGACCAAAAACTAGAGCAATAGAGTCTCCTGGCACCCCTATCTCTTAGGAAATTGTAGGGTTTTAGGGGCTCTCTGTCAGAAAACAGGGGCAGAGATCAAATATGTGTTTATTATTTGTCATAGTGCACCCACTGGTCTGTTATCACAGATTCTTAACAGCAAAATGATAATAAAAATCAAAAGCTATTGGCACATTACTAGAATCCCATTCGTTTGTTAGTAATTAGTCGAATCCATCGTCATATCATATAAAAATGTCTTCCATTTGATCCTGTCATGTTCTGAAAGCAGGAGTGGTTTCAGCAACATGTGGCTTCACCTTTCATGGTGAAGTGACTTGAACAAGTGCAACAGTGATAGAAACAAAGGGATGGTTTGTAGTGATATTATTCCTCTAATTTTATTCTTTCCCCATGCAGTTTACCCACATCCACATAGGGGCAAAAAAAAACAAGGTTAACTGAGAGATTACATATGAGCAAGATGTGGTTGATCTCCGAAACTGAAGGTCAGCCAGGTTCATATTATAATTGAGAGAAAATAAAGTTATTCTATTGTGAAACTTTCTAGGGGCTTTGACATCACAAAGACTGTCACACACAACCATTCCTTGTCCAAGAACTCCATACTTACAGATCTTTAAGAAAAGTTTTCAGGTCAGTTCTATGGTGGTTTGAGAGTACCTAAACCCTTGGAGAATATACATTGACAGTTGTGATGGCAATTACAGTGAAAAAGTGAATTATTATCAAATTTGTAATGTACTCCAAAACAAGCACAGACATTTTCTAAATCCAATTCAGAAAGTGATCTTATCTACCACCAGAGGACATGGATCCAGAGAAGAGAATATTAGCCCAATCTCCAACTTTAGTTTCTCTGCAGTCTTTTATTTTTGTAATGAAGTGATAGACTTCTATTAAATCTATGGGAACAAAAGTGTAATATCCTTCTTATAACACTGTGTGGGTATTTCCTTGAGATACTAGTATGCCCTATTTTAAAAACTGCTTTCCTCATTTCAAATTTCTCCCATGTTAGTTTTTTTTTTTTTTTTTTTTTTTTAATTTCATAAAATTCTAAATTTTCTTTGAGCTAAAGTTTTTAACAGCATAGCCCACTTTTCATGCCTCCAGCATGGCATAGTTTCAGGAAGCCTGGTGATAGAAATATGCTGCCTGAAATCACCCTTCAAAGTACTAATATATTACCATTTGAGACGAGAATGATGAATCCAATGATCAGCAACTGGTAATTTTACTGTAGTCTAGTGTTAATTTCTAGCAGTGGCTGTTTGTTGTTTTGGTTTCTTCCTGGTGATGTTTCCATTAAATGATTAAATGAGGTGCCGGGCTAAAGTCCATGAAGACATTCAGGAAATTCCTTTAAAAAAAAATCTCAAATTGGCCAATTGATTAAGAACCTGAATAAGTCCTCTATGCTCTACGTATCTAATGATATGTTTTTAAAAGATGTTAGATTCAAGGATTATAAAACTGACTCCTATTCTAATGAGTCTCCTGGTAACAAATTTATGAACAGAAAGTATAGAGGATTAAGTCATCAGGGTTGAGAGAAACACTTTTCTCCTTGAATACAAATATGAATTTTTGTCTGAGATAATAAGCCTCCAATTGCTGGAACATATTTGAATATCCATGATGGAGAAAACTGAATAATATCCATATGCAAAATGTACTAAGCCTCAGGTTCCTATTTCCAAATAAATAAGCAACCTTTACAAATATTCTTTAGATTATGTTTTTCACTTCCAGGGAATGTGTTAGAAACATCCTCAGATACTCATGTGGTATTTCCCCACCATTGATGTTTTAGGTTAGTTTTTAAGTAATCATCTGATAATATATAATGTTTTTGAAAAATTCTATTTCACATGACTCGATCTCTTCATGAATAATCAGATTTTGGTAGTTATTGTGTCTTAACATGAGCTGATCATAATTTTCAAAACACTTGAAATATTAACAGTAAATTTGTTCCATCTCTGGAGATTGTTATTGCATGTCAGTTGAAGCCTGAACGAATTTAATGGAGAAAAGGGGTTTGGATTCCTTTACAGAGTACAGAAGAATTTTTATTACTACACCCTATTTAGTCTAGTAGGCAGTCATAGCAAGTTTTCTGGCTTCAAATATTTCTTCCTTTTGTAAGTACATTAATTTTAATCACAACTATTCCATTAGTAAGGGTTATATTATGAAACAATTCCTAAATATTAATGCAATTTTGGGGGATAATGTGTCTTCCATCAGTAATTACAAAACTTCTCTGCTTCTGTATCTCAAAAAACCGTGTACCTCTCCAAGGGTATGACTATTATCCCTGTGGATGCTGACCCTTTCGAGAGTTGACATGTTTCAGCAAGAACTATGAAGAGGACCATTTATGTTGATTTAACATCTGAGTTATCATTAGTGATAATATATTTAACCTGATACATTTTTTTGTTTGTTTTTGCAGTAAGAATAATCTGCAAAGAGACTCAAAATGGATAGTCAAATGTTATTCCTTAAAATATCAGCTCAAGGCCCTGCTGGTGTGGCTCAGTGGTTGAGCATCAACCCATGCACCAAAAGGTGGCCAGTTCAATTCCTGGTCAGGGCACATGTGCAGGTTGTGGGTCAAATCCCCAGTGCGGAGCATGCTGGAGGTAGCCAATAGATGTTCTCTCTCACAGATGTTTCTGTCTCCCCCTCTCCCTTTCTCTCTCTCTCAAATCAATAAAGAAAATAAAATCAGTTTAAGGCAAGTGAGCCAACTGACAGTTACTAGGAATTATTTCATAAAAAATGTCCATTATTGTGGCAAGATTTAAGCTGCTGTATCAGTGCAGAATTATGCAAGAAGATGATAGTCTGCTATATCATATAAGGTTAACAAATCAGCAGAAAAAAAAAGGTTGTATATTATCAGAAATAAAGTTTAGAGAGGGTAAGGCAATAATAAATTTAAATCATTTTCCAAAATAAAATTAGAAGACTAACATTCTACTATGTGGAAATGGTTACTTCCCAAAGAGGGAAGCTAAGCCATAGGTATAACATTTAAAAGTACACAGTAATATGCTATAGTTTATGATATCATTTTGTTTTTGTGTGGACAAAACTAAAGCATGTTTACATCTTTCATGTACAAAGAACAGAATTTATAATAATCAGGAAGACAGTATGGTACTTAAAAAAGAAAAACTTAAGGGCACCAAAGAAGATACATGGTGATTAAAATTCTAGAATTCCAGTGCTTCAACTTGGGAAAGACTACTGCAAGAGAAACTGGTACCAACTGATAATATATTGCAGGACAGAAAATAAACCTTTACCCTCTACCCTCCTAGGTTTTCTAGTAGGGGCCTGTCAATCAGACTGACAAAAGACTGATTCACAAGAGAAAAACAAAGAGATTATTAACATGTGCATCACACATAACCATGGGAACATTTAAGAATAAGTAACTCAAAGGGGTCGTTAAAATTTGGGCTTACACAGCAAAAGAACAAAGTTTTAAACAAAGAGAAGAGACCAAACAGCAAAATAATGACAAATTTGGGGAAGATACATATATTGGGGAAGCTAATGAAAGACAAAGGCTGTCTAGTAAGGTCTGTAATATAGGTTCCTCTGGTGCTGTCTCTGGGATGATAAGAGGCTAGATTTGTCTCTGTTAATGTATTTCCTTCCTGGTAGAAAAAGAAGGGGACCATCTTTACAAATGTATGCCCTGCTTTTAGAGAAATAGGGAAGGGCAGAGAGCTCTTCTTGTGTGCTTCTTCTCAGGTGTCAAAGTCCTCAATATACCAACGTTGTATATTAGGAGGTAGCATATTCTCTTACTTTTCAATGTCCTACTATTCTCAAAACTCCCTAAACTGTCTCTTAATGGTTGGCTGAAGAGTGTCCTTAGTGACCCGTAGTCCATTGACTGCTCCTTGCTTTATAGAGATCATGCAGCAAGCAGATCCTGGACTGAAAATGAGCAAATTTGTGATTGATCTCTGGAGACACAATAAGCATTTTTAGCAAGTTTTTTTAAAAAGAAGATGCAATTCTTCTACTAAAACTTTCTTAGTAGATGAACAAAGCATTAAATGATCCACATTTTAAGAAGGCTGATGCCTCCTTCAAATGAAAGATAGTATAAGTATTTATTCACACACAGAGAAAAGCATGACGATGCTGTAGTACATCCCTGTGACTCAACTGTCCAATAATATTGTTGATTTTTTCAACTGAAAGCAAATAGAAAATAAATATGGACTTAGAATGCATAACTATAGCAAAGAAATATGAAGAGTTCTGCAACAGTAAAATAAATAGCACCTAAATGTACATTGGATAGAATAATATTTAGATTGATAGCAACTGAAAATTAAATATAATAATCATATTTAGGGCCCCCAAATCCTGAAAAAAAAAAAATAGCCTTGTACATGAGATTTCTTACCTAGGGAAAAAAAAAAACCTATAAAATTTATGAACAAACTTCTCTGTACTGAGTTCTTTCTCTTATTGTTTTAGAGCATATCAAAGGAGTTTTGACAAAGATTTTCTAGAGTTACTGTTAATTGTTCAGGTTGAGCACTGAGAATGAAAAATAATCTTTATTCCTGTGATCCACAAGATTGAGAATTGTTCTGAGAGCTCAGTTAAAATTAGTTGAAGAAATCTAGAGCCTGCATGATCAACTTAAAAAAGATTCAGCATTAATTCGACTCAGATCCTCCAGAAAGGAAAATGGGAGGATCCTTTGGCGTGCTCTGACTGCACGGAGGAGCCCATGCCTGGCATGAAGATAGTCTTATTCACTTGCTAAGTCATGGCACCAGGTTTTGCAAAAGAACATTTTTTATGAGATAGCAATACATTTTCTGACTCTATTTACAAGGTACTGCAGCTCAGGAAGCAGCATGGGGACGGAGTCGCTCTACTGCCTGCAGGAGTGGAGGACTTAAACCAGATCTTAGAAGACTTGGCAGTCATGGGAGGCCAGAACCCAAGTGCAACCTTACATGTCCAAGGCCAGAGAGTATGTGCAGCTGCCCTTGTTCAGGTGAGGAATCATTCTCATACTGAACGGGAGCAGGATGCAGTCCCTGGACCTCAAGTCCAGTCACTCATATATTTCCTTGAGTTACTATGTAGGGGGATTTTTCCGGGGCTTGAACAGCACATAAAAAAATTAAATATCTAATTTTAAAACAAAAATATTTTTTATTATTTTCATAAGACCCTGTTCATGAGAAATACCATTTAACGGGGACTCTAAACGCTTTAGTTTGATTTTTTTTCAATTACCTAGAAAAAGTGATCTCCCACTTTGAATGAAACATTTAGAGAGTCAATGAATTTCATAAAGTATGTAAGCCCATACTGAAGAGGATTGAGGCATAAAACTTTGCCTTTTAAATGTAATAAACTTACCTTACACACCATGGATCAATTTGAGTATTGCTGTAAGCAGTTTACTAGCAATTCTGCAAATAATCTACCACCTGCTATGTAGTATGTTAGATTAAAATCCTTTTTCTTAAATTTGATGCTGCATACTATCAATATCACAAATGATGTGCTATAGCTTAGAACATTTCTAAGCCTACACATTGATGTGCAGTAGTGCACATAATATAACAATAAAACTTGGCTTAGCAGATTGCTGCATCACAATTTATTTTTATCTCTAATAAAATAAATTATCTATACCTAACTTTCTATACCAATTTTGTTTTGACTATAGAATGTATGCAGTATTCTAAATAGTTATAATTTACATTTAAATTTTACATTGTTTTGTTTACATACTGAATGGCAAACTTATCTCAAGACCAAATCTCTCCTTATTGTACAATTTCAAACTGTTTGTTAGGTAATTGAGTGATGCTTGCATCTTATTACTCCAAAGTCAACATTTTCAAAAATTAGGGATCATAAAATTAAAATATCGAGGACATTGAAAGGGTCCCAAGTCATTGTTTACCTATTTGAAATAAGAAAATATCTCCCACATTCAATATTGCCTTCCAAATTTAACCTATCTTTTTCATTCTTCGGGGTGTCACACTTCATATCAACTAAATTTGGGTTGCCAATAAACCTGTTGTTATACATTACTTTTGTTTTTCTTATTATCCACAAAATCAGTTATAATATCTGACTGAATATTCATGTTCACAGTCCATTATGAACAAAAAGTAAATAACATTATAGTGAGACAAGGCATAAATGTTCAAAGACAAAGGGAGTAGGAAAAAAAGAGGCATCGGAAAGCAATCCCTGAATGCCGGATAGCATTACAAAGCAGCAGACAGGCGAGCCGAAACATCGTGGTCTGCACGTCGAGAAACCAAGGAAACACTCAGTCTGCACCAGAGTTACAGGAATTAAAATATTAGGTCCCCTGAACATGAGCGTTTGGGTGAAGATTTATTAAAAGTCATTATTTAAAAAAAATGTTTGAACATAAATCCACCTTCATACAGAGAGAGTTCACTCTTTCATGCTCTCAGGAAAAGGCAGTCAATGTTTAAATGATAGTAAATACCTAAGTGATACCTGAATTGCTGATGGCTTCTGCTTCCCCACACTCCACAGGGCAGATTGAAAGCTTCTTTCCTGACCAGTTCAAAATAAAGACCTATAAATCCTGATATTAAAAAGTCCCCCAGTGTAATGGGGGACTTCACCAAATCACAGCAAGCCTAACACATCACCAAGTACCTTCCATGAGCAGGGGATTTATGACCAGCTTTTAAGTGCTTTACTCTTACATGTGAATAAGCAGCCAAGGATTACCAGGTATTTGTGGAATCTACATGGATGATTTATGAGGGAAAAATCAATAGCTGATTTAGGGCAAGAGAGAATATTTGAAGAGTGCAGGTTTAGCATATAAACACATTTACTAGAAGAATTTACTATTATCTCAAGACTTTTTAAGTTATTTTACATAAATTACTCATCAAGAATTTGTAGTAATATCCAACTTGAGTGATTTTTCTCTAGCAACTCAGCAGCAAGTTTTATTAGTTTACAAATGATTGACACTGAATTATCTTAAGTATAATTAATGACTGTCTCCCAGGCCATTGTAGTTAAATTAAATCATACTCTCTGAATGATAGATTATGTCATAATACGTTTACATTCATTAAGGCCATAGGTCTTATACATACTGCAGTATTTTCAGTTACACCTCTTCATTTACTCCTGATGAATACAAAATCCATCTTTTCCCTCCTATTTACCAGGCTTTATAAGGAGAGATAGGATCTATGGGTTGATTTGTGTCTCTCATAAAGATATGCTGAAATCCCAGCTCCTGTACCTGTAAATATGATCTTATTTGGAAATAGAGACATTTTAAAGTCATGCTGGATTTAGAATGGGTACTTAAGGCTAATGACTGGTATCCTTATGAGAAAGAAATGTGGACATTCAAAGATACAGATATACTGGGAAAACGCCAGGTGTCCAGGGAAGTGGGGTTTGGAATGATGCTGCAAGGAGGGATGTCACGGATTGCGTGTGGCCACCAGAAGATAGAAAGAAGGTAAGAAGTCACTTTCTTTACAGCCTTCAGAAATAGCCTGGCTCTGCTGTCACCTTAATTTTGGATTTCTAGCCTCTAGAATTGTGAGAAAATGGATTTCCGTCATGTTAAGCAACTCAGTTTCTAGTCCTTTGGTGGCAGCCCTAGGAAGCTAATATAGCAGGTTAGAGTAAATCTGCTTTGCAGCAATCAGTTTATCATGAACTCTATCAGGCGTGAGTAATTGTGGTCGTGAGCCTTGCCAGGGTACGAATCTGGGTCTGAGATATATGTTTTAGGCCCACCAGGTCTAAATTAGTTTTATTGCCTTGTTACTTTGATTTTGCTACTTTTGTGATCCCTAATCACATGCTTTAATTTTTCTTTTTCCTTCCTTCCTTCCTTCCTTCCTTCCTTCCTTCCTTCCTTCCTTCCTTCCTTCCTTCCTTCCTTCCTTCTCTCTCTCTCTCTCTCTCTCTCTCTCTCTCTCTCTCTCTCTCTCTCTTTCTTTCTCCCTTGATTTCTTTAAATCCTCACCTCAGGATATATTTTTGTTGATTTTTTAGAGGAGAGGAAGGGAGAGAGGGGCAGAGAGAAATATCAGTGAAAGAGAAACATTCCTTGGTGGCCTTCCTGTACGCACCCAACTGAGGATTGAACCCACACCCTAGGTATGTACCCTGATTGGGAATCAAATCTGTAAACTTTTGGTGTATGGGACAATGCTCCAGCCAACTGAACCACCCAGCCAGGGCTTTTTTCTTGATATTTTCATCAGTGTGGAGGATTATAGAAATTTTGTTTGGGGTTGGTATTTATTACATCATTCCTACTTACTTTTAAGAATATTTGTTTTCAATAACTTAAAGAGGTTCAGCAAGGCAGTACAGCATTCTCATTAAAATCACAGATTCTGGAATGAGACTACTACGGTGTATATTGTAGTCCTGATACTACTAGTTGAGCAATCCTGGTATTCCTAGTCTGTTTCATCATCTGTGAAATGAAGATAAGAATAGTAACTAATTCATAGAGTTGTAAGAATTAAATGAGTTAATAATCCAGATGAAGAACTTTAATCCAGGACACAGAAGTCCGTAAAATTTAGCTGTTATTTTTAAATAAAAGTACTGTTATCTCCACGGGATGTCTTTCTTTTATATTGAGTAACATACAATTATCTCTGCCATCTAAGTTATTAGCCTTTCAGGATGTGATAAATGATTTATGGAGAATTGATTAAAAGTGAACACCATTTAAGGTTTTGTTCTAATGTATGTTTCATGAGGTTTCTAGAATTAGGATAGTATGTAAATGCATCCCATTTTAGCATTTGGAAATAATTTTTTAAAAACTAATTTTATTTTCAAATAGAGATCTTGATATATCTGCTATAGTGATTCAATGAACATTGATAATTTAGAAAATATGTAAAGACCTGTAGTAAATTAAATCATCAAGTTGAAGAGGTTCACTGTTTCAATGCTAAACTTAATCCAACTCACTAACTCACAAGATGTATGATATCATCAGAAGAACAAAAAGATTGTGAAATATTTGAGAAAATTTATTTCTGTTGCTCACCCTGTGCCCATAAAAAGAATAAAGATATACATCTTTTATATTTTACCAATTTTATACTTTTTTCACTGAACCACAATATTTCTGAAATATTAATGCTTATAAATTATATATTAAATTTCTCAAATGGACTATCTCAAATATGATTGGGCACCTTGATACCAATTACAAGTTTAAATTTATAAGATTGAATCTGTAATTTCTCCAAGGAAGAGAAATCTGAGTGCATACATTAAGAGGAATTTTTAGAGGCAAGAATATTACAAGTGAATTTAATTTAGATAAATGGACTCAGTCTGGCAGAAGTACTCCCAAGAAGAAAAGTAAGTTATGTGTTTTAAATAACAAAGAAGCTAGGATTCATAGCATGAATTATATTTCCTAATATTATTAAGAATGATTACTGTCATTTGATCATGATAGACATATTAAATGTTTAAGTAATAGAAAAATACATTTATAATTTTTATCTGGAGAGATAATTGACTAAGCAGCATAAGTTTCTATTTTCCAACACCTTATTTTACAGTACATTTATGGAATGATTTTGATACAATTTTTCTTTAAGTTTTTTTTTTATTGATTTTTAAAGAGAGAGGAAGGGAGAGGGAGAGAGAAACACTAATGTGAGAGCAAAACATGGATTGGCTGCCTCCTGCACTCCCCACCATTGTGGAATGAGCCCACAATCTGGGCATGTGCCCTGACCCGGGATTGAACTAGCAAACTTTTGGTGCACAGGATGACACTCAACCAACTGAGCCACACTGGCCAGGGCTTGATATAATTTTTAATTATTTCAATTACTAAATATAATTTTAAATGTGTATTATCTGCCTCATAAAATAATTCAATATAGTATGTTCATATATGGTCTTTTATAAAAATTAAAAATTTTGGACAATGAAAGATATAAAATTGTTAAGTGTAGAAATGTAAGAGAATCAATATTGCAAAAGTATAGATTTGACTGTAATAAATCTGATTTAATAATATGCAATATATATATATTTAAATTAAATATCATATTTAAAATGAGAACATGACTTGGCTAAAATAGTAGTTATACAGTATTTGCTTTTTAAAGAAGAGAAAATAACCTGAGTCTGGAACTGAATAACGCTAGTTAAAATACTAAAATACTTAATGCTTCTTCTCCATCTCCCTTTAATAAATTGAGAAAACCACACAAAAAAAGACTAGTCTTTTATTAAAACTTTTTAAATAATACAAAATTTTACTTTCATTGTAATCTAGAGATTAAAGAGTGTTTTGCTTCTCCATAGTACCAACTGTAATGCAAAACAATAAAGATAAATACACTGATTTAGAAGTACTAGTTCAAATTTTAAAAGTAATTGAATCTCAGTGAAAACACTAGCCTTTGTTTCTCAGTTCAGTATTCTTTTGAAAACACCAGTTTTCAGAAAAATAAACATGAATAGGGAGATGTTATTTATCACAGCACCTGACATCAGTCATCAAAACTACAGTTATGTTTTCTTAAACACCTAAAATCATAGGAAATATTGTTTTATGTATTCTACATATATAATTTACTAAATTATAAATGAAATGTTAAACTTCTTTCTAGTTTTTTTTTTTTTTTTACCTTTGTGTTTATAACTAAAGATATAACAGTAAAGTTCTTAGATTATTTGCTAACCACTTACCCATTCAATAAATTAACAGACATTTATTGGGTCCACAGATATTGAGAGAAATCTTAGATCTCTTCCAAGCTGGGAATATTACCAGAGAATTTTAAAAGTACTTGCCAATATCTTTCAGTCATATCTATGGTTACCAGACATGGAATAATTAATTTTTTCGAATTGTAATAAAAATATTTTCAGTAAACAGGTTAAACCCAATGATACATGAATATTTTTAACTTCCAAAATAACATCTTATTCAATTTTCAAATACACACACACTACAATTATTTACTTTCACTCCCAGAAAATAATACATTTTTGGTGTATACTAATTCCAGTCCTTATTTCTATTTATTGACAAATGTATTGTATTTTTAAGATCAACTGATTCACAATGAGAAGTAGCAGAACAGTATAATTAGAATCAGGGGCTCTTGAGCGAGAAAATGCTAAACCAGCTCTTCTGCTTTCTTCCTTATCAACCTGGTGACTCATACTTACAACTATTTAACCTCTTTGTGCATTATTTTTATCATCTTGAAAATAACATTTAAAAACCAATATAATCAATTACATAGAATTTTGTAAATGTTCAACTAATTAAAACATGAACTATTTAGAACAGTGACTGACAGATGTATATTAGCTGTAATACTAACAATGTATTGTTTGGTAACCTACTTTTCGCATAATAGATACAGGGAACAGTGCGTGCATTGACAGTTGTTCTTCACATCATTTTAATGACTGAATACAGTATTAGGCAAAATATTTTAACTAACTGGACTTATAACACCACATGCAATGTTATGTCATTATGTTAAATTAGCCCTCAACTGTGGACCCCTAGACACTACTTCCCGGCCCGCTGTATATTTGTTTGTACTTGTCAACTATTTTTGTTTACAAAAAAAAAAAAAAAAATTAGCCCTGGCCAATTTGGCTCAGCGGTTAGAGCGTCGGCCTGCAGTCCGGAGAGACCAGGGTTCGGTTCCCGCTAAGGGCACGTACTTCGGTTGCAGTTTGTCCCCGGCCCTGGTTGGTCGTGCGGGTGGCAGCCACTCGATGTGTCCCTTCACGTCGATGTTTCTCTCTCTCTCCCCCTTCCTCTCTCTCCCTCCCACTCTATCGGTACAAAAAATGGAAAAATATCCTCGGGTGAGGATAAAAAAAAAAAAAAATTAATTCAGGTTAAATTAAACTATATTGGGTTTTTATTGGCCAAACCATGAAACCCTAAGAATAGCAGAGAATGTGGCCTTTAGAGAAAACTATAGATGTGAAAATCCTTGAACACTGTCTTATGTCTCTCTTGCTCTATTTCTGTTTTATCATTTCCCTTTTCTTCTCCTTTTATATAAAAGTTCAATTATTTCTTTCAATTATTTCTTTCTCTGGCTGAAATAAAGAGTTTGAGGTCATGAGCACAGAAGAAACAAAGTTAGAATGATTTGCTTTCCAAAGTTGTACACTTCGCCCTGGGATGAGAAGATGATGCCAAACGGCTGCCGGATTGGGTTGTCTGGATTTGTGTTTAAACAGAAGGGTCATAAGCTTTATCCAGTTTCTCTCCCTTAGGCCCATCAGGGAAGTAAGCATAACCTGCCATCTGGTGGAAGTGAGGCCAATAATTTCAGGAGAAAGCAATAGATGCTTACACAAGGGTAGAAACTGGAATGCTCACTGGAAACATGAAGGAAAGTAAGTAAACTGCACAAGTGGAGTCCGGAATGAGACAAATGAGAGACCAATATGTCATCAAGGGGCATGTCTCAATTACTGCAGGGTGATGCCCTATTTTACTTTTTCAGGGGAAGCCTGAGATCTATAAGGAAATGAGATATATTCTGATTTTATTTTCTTTAAATTTTTATTTATTTATTTATTTATTTTTTTATCCTCACCCAAGGACATTTTCCATTTTTTGTTCAGGTAGAGTGGGAGGGAGAGAGAGGAACAGAGAGAGAGAGAGAAACATCAATGTGAAAGGGACACATCGAGTGGCTGCCACCCGCACAACTGACCAGGGCCAGGGAAAAACTGCAACCCAGGTACGTGCCCTTAGCGGGAACCGAACCCGGGTCTCTCAGGACCGCAGGCCGATGCTCTAACCGCTGAGCCAAACCGGCCAGGGCGATACATTCTGATTTTAAAAGTAGGCAACTAACCAACTAACTAAACATATATAACCTTTTGAATATCAAATTCAGTCTAGGGAGCATAACATTTACTTCCTACTTTTAAATAGGAGGCTTGCAAATGTCTTATATTTAAGTAATAACCATTACATGTTTTAATATGCGTTTACTGAGATGCTTGAAATAACCAGCATTAGTTTCGAATCCTCACATTTTTTCTTCTATAATGGCGCAAACATAGTCAAGATTTTAAACCTCATCTTCCTTGTACAAACTAAAGCCTAATATCCACCTTCCTGATATAACTGTGTATTGAAATCGTACATACGAAGCACCGGAACAATGGGAAGACCCTTACCCATACCAGTTTAGCTCCTTGTCGCACATACTTTCTTTAAAATTCTGTCACAAAATAAGGAGTTAAAGAAAGAAAAACACAGAAAAATCAAAACAGAGAAAAACCTTCGCTCTCAAATATATATTTAATACGCTAAAATTAAAAGTATGATAATATCAGAGAAATTCCTATTACTAGATAATTATGAAAAGCAAGTTATTATTTGTAAAGCATGTAGGAAGAAACCCAGCCTAACCCTGCTAAACAGCATAGCAGTCAGTGTGGAGAGTTCGCACAGAACTGAAGAGGTGTGAAAGATAAGAGAGAACAAAAAAGGGACGAAACTATGTTGTTTCATTGACAGTGTCAGAGAACTTCTCTTAAGTGTCGTCATCTGAGAATCAAGTTTTTGGTCTAAATTCATCTCCTAGCCATGACTCTATATTTCTAGTTGAATGAAACCAGCCATGTTTGATTCTAAATACACCGTAGATTTTAAGAAAAGCTCTGCAGAGCAAAGCAACATCATAAGCAGGATAGCAACCACAATATTTGTTAAATGGGGTTCAGGGGGGCCATTTAATCCATCTGTTATTTCAATGAAACTGCATTTCTGCCTTGAAAGTGTTTCATGAGACTCCAGTGAATGAGGAGCATTTATGATTCATTTTAGTACCAGAATATTCCAGAATAATTGGCTTTTAGTGGAGAGGTGCCATCATGAGCCAAGTTTTAAAATATGTTATTTCTCTGATTTTTGTGGTCATGAAGGGATACTTTGAAAGAATATTATATTGGCATGCGCTGCTCCTAAAATGTGATTTTTACAGTTATTAGCCAGGAAAGGATCCTTTTAGAATATAATATAGATAACAGTATATCCCTAGACACAGAGTTTTCTTCAATATTTTTGTCCACCACAGAACTATTAAACTCTGGCATTTAACATAAGTGACCTTTTCAAAAATAGCATACTTAAATGTTTAAAATAATTAATCTAAAACTAATTTAATAGTTCTTATTATGGGTTCAAAATAAATGATAAGGCAATTTCATAGCTAAAGTCATGATCATCACATTGACATGCCAAAAATAATTAAATGCACTGTATATTGGGATAAAAACATGCAAGAGAAGATGGAATTCTTACCTCATTTAGAACAAAGTATCAGTGTGTCTTCGCAGTGATGGAAGTACACTAGTAATAAGATTAGGTATGTGAGTATTGTATACTGATTTCTTTCCAAAAATGTAGAGCTAAAATTTTAAAAGAATATAAAATTGTTATATAAAATTAATAATACATATATGTTTGTAAAACTGCATTTATTTTATTTGTTTGTTTTTACCAATGATGTCTAATTATCTCAATGTCTTTATTATATAACTATCTCAAGAGTTAGAACTGGATGGGGAAATACAATTAGTTTTCATACTTTAAGCTAAATAAGAAACAAACAATGAAAATTATAATAAACTATGACCAGTACTATGCTAAAGATTTTCCCAGGATGTGTGAGCTACAGAGAAACAATGAAAACAAACAAGTTGGTATATGGAAGTAGTAGAAGGCCATTTTTCCTGGAAGAGTAAAAACTAAGCTAAATTTTGAAGATTATTAAGGGTTTTATTGGGCTAGAAAGGAGTTAGAAAGGCTTTTCAGTGTTTACTCAAATACATGGCAGCTAAACACTTTTTAATGAAGAATTAATTGTTGGTATAGCAACATGTAAAGAAGCCACATAAGTAATTGTAGTAGCTCTGCAATACTGATGAAAATTTATGAGAAACACTTGGACAAAGAAAGAACCTGAGGGAGTGAACTTTTTATTTTTAATCCTCAGTCAAGGATACTTTTCCATTTATCTTCAGTAAGAGTAGGAGGGGGAGAGAGAGAAACATCATTGTGAGAGAGACACATAGATCGGTTGCCTCCCACATGACCCCAACGAGGGCCTGGGATGAACCGGAACTGAGGTACATGCCCTTGACCAGAATTGAACCCTAGACTCTTTGGCCTGCAGGCCCACGCTCCAATTGCTGAGTCAAATCGGCCAGGGCTCTTTTTTTTTTTTTTTTTTTTTTTTTTTTAAGGGTGGGGCTTAGATGTTCCATCGGTACATTATTTAAATAATTAAATGTTTAAATATTTATAAATATTACACATTAACAGTACTTAAGATGGTCTGAGAAAGAGAAGTTTGGAGATTGATACCAATTAAAAGACTATTGCAGTAATTTGGTGGAATTTTATGTAATTTTAATTGATTGGTAGAAGTAGGAAAAAAGAGATGTTCCACAATATTTAAAAAAAAAAAAAAGTCATAAAGTCAATGATTAGTTAGAGAAAGGAGGTGAGACAAAAGAAGACCAGAATGTCTTTAAGGGTTAAATATGTGAAACTCGAAGAATGGAGCTTTCACTGTAGAATCAAATTTGACAGAGCGAGGATTTGAGGGTCAAATTTGAAATACCTTTCTGAGACTCAGAAGAGTGCCTGAGGTGTGCACTCAGTTATGACCACATGAAAAATGGTAGTTGTTGAGGGTATCCAAGTCTCTTTAATGGCATACAGATGTCAATTAAAGGAAACATAGGCATATTATATTTCACATGCTGAATATTTAATGTGTGAGAGAGGAATCCTGACAATGCCAATTAAAAATTAGAACAGCCCTGGCCGGTTTGGTTCAGCGGTTAGAGCGTCGGCCTGCAGTCCAGAGAGACCCTGTTTGGGTTCCCGCTAAGGGCGCGAACCTCGGTTGCAGTTTGGCCCCAGTCCTGGTTGGGTCGTGCGAGTGGCAGCCACTTGTTGTGTCCCTTTCATGTTGATGTTTCGATGTTTCTCTCTTTCTCTCTCTCCCTCTCTCTCCCTCCCACTCTATCTGAACAAAAAAAATGGAAAAAAAAAAAAAATCTTTGGATGAGGATTAAAAAAAATAAAAAAATAAAGATGAGAACAGAGGAAAACAACCTGAAAAGGTAACACTAAGACTGAGTGTGAGAAGAAAGAGTAAAAATAGGAGATTGCGCTGTTGTGAGATGCACATATAATACATGATCCAAGTTGGTGATTGTTTAGAGGGATAACGAGTATTCTGAATAATCAGGCAAGGCAGAAGATAGCACCCCCGTCTTCCCCAGGATTCACAATCAACCTAATTATTACAGAAGTCAAGAGACAAGAGACTTTCATGAGGAAGTATATGATCATCAGTTCAAAACTCTAAAGCGATTTCAAGTGACTTAAAGATTAAAAATTATACACTTGTCCACTTTAAATATTAACAAATGTATTTGTTTGCTTGACTTGTCACTACAAATCAGCCATAAACTCAGTGGACTGAACAACAGAAATGTATTTTCACTGGGCTCTGAAGTCTAGAAGTCCTAAATGAGGGTATTGGGAGGGACGATTTTTTCTGAGACTTCTCTTCTTGGCTTGTAGATGACTATCTTCTCTCTGTGATTTCACATAGTCTACCCTCTGTATGTGTCTGTACCCTAATTTCCTTCTTATAATGAAATCAGTTATATTTGATTAGGGCCCATCCTAATGACCTCATTTAAATTAATTACCTCTTTAAGGATCTTATCTCCAAACACGGTCACATTCTGAGGTACTGGGGGTTAAGATTTTAGCATAAAAATTTGAGTGAGAGGGATACAATTCAGCTCACATCAATAGATAGATGTAATGAAATAGAGTTTGATGGATTCAGAAGATAAATTGCATTGTGGAGAATATTGATAAATAAAACAGATAAAATATAGGAATGCAAACTACTTTTTGGAAACACTTGAATAAGTAGGTGCAAAATGAGGCAGAAGAGATGTGCAAGTTCAAGGGAGGAAAATTTCTTACACAGACACAAATGTTGGGCATAGTTCTATGTGGTAGATGCATACTTTCACATGGAGGATCAATGTACCTGGCTCCCTGATTCATCACCTAGAGTCAAACAGTGCAACAAGGAAGTGAGAAGTAGGTGGCCCTCTGTGGAGAAAATCTGTACTTATAGGAAATAGAGGACAGAAGTTAAGTAGAATGATAAATCCCAATTTATTTCATCTTTCTTGGATGATCCAATGGGTTTCTATTTTCCTTAATCTGCTAAATCTCATGTATCAAAAGAAGAGAGGATATACTGATGTTGAGTTAAAAGACAAACTGAAGAATGGTATGCAAGAAGATTAAGAACTGACCATTGAATTGCCCAAAAGGGACATCAAAATTACAACTAAACTACAACACAACCATTATTCAGAACCACCTAACATCAAGCTGAATGGAAGTCCTACAACTATGAAATTAAAGAAGAAGCCACATCGAGACTGGTAGGAGGGGCAGAGGGGAGGAGTGGCTGGTCCCACACCCACGTGTGGCAGATAAAAATCAGGAGGGTCACCTCGGCTGGGAAGGTCCCTCCTGAGGATTGAGGGGTTCCCATCCCACACCAGGTGCCCAGCTCAGGGTTCAAGTACCAGGAAGAGAAGTCCCCATAACTTCTGGCTGTAAAAACCAGCAGGAACTGAGGCTCAGGGAGGCTGAGGTTGGGGGAGCCCCAGACAGCTCATCTTAAAGGGCCGGCACACAAACTTACTTGGACTTGCTAAGCTCAGAGAGGGAAAGCAGCTTGAAGGGTGCCAGAGACATACGAGGAAGACTGAGCTGTTTGGCCTTGGGACCAGGGCAGGAGAGAAGGCTGTCTCCTAGAAAGAGATGCTGGCAAACAAAGGCTGATGTTCCTTTGGTGAGCCCTTCCCTGGGGCAGCAGATGCTGCCAAATCTAAGACTCCAGCTACCTGGCTCACACAGTTTGCCCACCCTGGTGATTCCCTGAAGTCCCGCCTGACCCAACTTTTGGTTCCACCCAAACTGTTTCCAAAGGCTTTACCATAGGATTGGCCTGTCTGGGATCCTGCTTCAGTTTCCTAAAATCTCTCAAACAAGAAGCATCTGGTCTCAGCAAGCCCCATACTTTTTGTTAAGTCGCCCCAGGCCTGACACTAGAAGCAGCCAGCTTTGGTTTACAACTTGGCTTTTCCTGGACACCTCCAAGCCCAGTACAAGAAACAGCCATCAGCAGATCACTTTGTAGTTTTTGCTGGGTGGCCCCAGATAGAACACAGGCAGTGGCTGACCTTGCCAGCACACCCACTGGACAGCTTCAGACCACATCAAAACACCATCAACCAACCACCGCCACAAGTGACACACTCAATGAGTAGACTCAGTGGGTAACAGAGCCCTACTGAAGTAAATCTTGCTCTGTGTGGTGGGCCCCTACACAGCTGATCCTCCAAGGTAGTCAGTGATCAGTGGGCACAGCCAGTCCTTGCAGCTAATCAGCCTGAGTAAATCCCTCCCATTGATGTGCCAACAGCAATCAAGACTCAATTAAAACAGAAGGGTATACAGTCTACACTAGGAGTGCACCTCAAGGGCCAGCTGGGGTGATCAGGGAGGTTGTGCCACTAGATCCTACAGGACACCTACAAGAGTAGGCCACCCTACCAAGCTTAGGAGACATAACAACTCTACTTAATACATAGAAATGATTACAGGGAAGCAGCCAAAATAAGAAGACAAAGAAACATGTTCCAAATGGAAGAAAAGAACAAAACTCCAGGAAAAGAATTAAACAAAATGGAAATAAGCAATCCATCAGATGTAGAGTTTAAAACACAAGTTATAAGGTTGCTCAAGGAACTTAGTGAGATATTCAAGGAACTTAGTGAAACCTTGAAGGAATTTAAGGAAACCTCCAAGGAACTTAGAATATCAACAACATAAAAAGGACCAGTCAGAAATGAAGGATGCACTAACTGAAATAAATAATAATTTCCAGGGAATCGAGAGTAGAGTAGGTAAAGCCAAGAAGCAAACCATTGATTTGGAATATAAGGAAGCAAAAAACACCCAATCCGAACAGCAAAAAGAGAAAAGAATAAAAAAAAATGAGGATAATGTAAAGAGCCTCTGGGATAACTTCAAGTGCCAACATTCGCATCATAGGGGTGCCAGAAGGAGAAAAGGGAGAACAAGAAATTGAAATCCTATTTGAAACAATAATGACAGAAAACTTCCCTAACTTGGTGAAGGAAACAGACATACAAGTCCAGGAAGCACAGGGAGTCCCAAACAAGATGACCCAAAGAGGACTACACCAAGACACATCATCAGCAAAACGCCAAAGTTTAAATACAAAGAGAGGATCTTAAAAGCAGCAAAAAAATAAAATAAAAAGAAGTTCATTACCTACAAAGGAGCTCCCATAAGAGTGTCTGCTGATTTCTCAAAAGAAACTTCACAGGCCAGAAAGGAGTGGCAAAAGATATTCAAAGTGATGAAAACCAATGACCTACAACCAAGACTACTCTGTCCTGCAAAGCTATCATTTAGAATCGATAGACATATAAAGAGTTTCCCAGACAAGAAAAAGCTAAAGGAGTTCATCACCACCAAACCAGTATTATATAAAATGTTGAAGGGTCTTCTTGAAGGAGAAGAACAGCCCTAGCCAGTTTGGCCCAGTGGTTAGAGCGTCAGCCCATGAACCAAAGAGAAGAACAAAATTATGAACAATAAAATGGCAATTAATACATATCTATCAACAGTTGAATCCACAAAAAAAAAAAAAAAGAGCAAGCCGAACAGAAACAGACACACAGATACAGATAACTTTTTGTTGCTTACCTGATTGGGGGAGGGGGGGTGGTGGTGGTGGAGATGAAGGAATTAAGAACTTCAAATTGCCTGTTAGACTGATGAACCTTAAAGGGAGGCAGGGAGGAGGGCAGGATGAGATAAACCAAAGAACTTCTATGCATAAAAAGAACTTCTATGCATATATGCATAAACAATGGACACTGACAATAGTGGGTGAAAGGCTGGAGGAGGGCAGAATTAGGGAGGAGGGGGTCAATAGGGAGTTAAAGGGGGGGACATCTGTAATACATTCTACAATAAAGATGAGTTAAAAAAAAATGAATTGCCCAGAAGGTATAAACTAGAGACCTAACACACTACAGGTCTCACGTTTATTTTATCTATTTGAATTACATAATAATTTATAATATTAAATTGTACCCACATAATTACCTCATTGAAGAGTATTGTATATTAGGCATGTTTGCAACTATATATATTTATATAACATGCAATTTTTCTATCACTATATATTTTTAAAAACAATTTTGAAAAATAAAAGCATCTCATAATATGAATATATTGTACCTTATTTAACTAATATTGGCCACTTAGATGTCATGTGTGTCCTGGAGATAAACTCAATTATACAAGCAACTCCTTCACTGGTCTTAGTTAATTTTGTTCCTATTTCTGGTTAGTAATGAGAGGGCTGAGAATAACCGTGAGTCAGATGCTTAATCTCTTAAAAGAGCCCTCTATGTGACTGAATGTTATGAAATTTTATCCAAGACACTGGCAAGAGATTATCTAGCCAAACCATGGGCTTTCTCCCTAGATCATGCTTTGCTGACAATGAATTTCCTATTTTTACTCACTTTTGTTTCCAGTTAGACTGAGAATTTCCCAAATCACTATGTCCTGATTCCTTTTTTTTTGCTTCACAGTTCTTCTTTCAATGTATCTCTCTCCTCTCACATTTTACTATATGAGGCATGAAGAGAGGAAGTCACACCTTTAACACTTTGCTTGGAAATCGCATCAGCTAAATATTCAAATTTATAACCTACAATTCTGCTTTTCACATGATTGCAGAAAACAATTCTTCTAATATTTCTGCCATTATATAATGAGCATGCTCTTTGATCTAGTTTTCAGTAACAGGTCCCTCATTTTTTTAGTTTTCACCAGCAGCCCTTTTATTATCCATATTTCCACAGTCTGTTTATGATGGTTTAAATATTTTCTAAGACTATAAAGGTTTTTGTCTGCCATTGTCCTTATTATTATTTTTTTTTTTTTGAGTCCTCACTAACAGTCAATAATATTTATATTTTTTCTAACAGTTCAGGGCAACCTAGACTTTTTAAATCATGAGTTCAAAATTCTTCTAGTTTCTGCCCACTGACCAATCTATATTTTTAGGTATTTGTTAGAGCACCATCCAGTTTATCATACCAACATCTGTATTACTTTCCTACTGACGCTGTAACATATTACCACAAAATTGTTGGCTTAAAAAAACAGAAATTTATTTCTGAAGTCCTAAAATCAAGATGTTGGCAAGGCTGCATTCCTTCTCAATGCTCTAGAGGAAACTATATTTCCTATTTTTTTTCCAACTTTGCATGTTCACTTGCATTCATTCCTTCATCTTCAAAGTCAGCAGTACAGCATCTTCAAATCTCCATTTGTCTTTGACCTCAGCTCCATCATCACAATCCTCACTCTGATCTTCATTTTTTCCTCTTATAATGACCATTGTGATTACACTGGGTCCACCCAGATAATTCAATATAATCTTTCTTTCTTTCTTTTTTTTTTAAGTAAAAAGATTTTCCTTTATTTTAAAATGAGTTCAATTCAATATGTCTCTCCTGGGGATTTTCTGTGATATGCTACTTTCAGAAATGTGTTAGTCCCCACTAATAAATTACTAAGGATAAAGGAAAATAAATAACCTTTTCACATTAAGATGCATAATTTATTGTTATCTGCAGAGCTCCTTTACCTGTGACTATAATGTGTCATAGTCCCAGGTTTTGAGGATTATCATGGGGGCATTGAGCAGTGGGCATTATTTTGCCTGTTACAGTTGGTAAATAAAAAGGTCTTGAATCCAGATTTCTATATATACTTAATTGTGGGGACTGCATAGATGTTAAATAACCTTAAAAATAAATGTTTATCCAAATTTTATCACATAGAGTCCTGAGAGGGGTATTGTCTCAAGAGTGGGGCCAAATTGTTCTCTATCAGGCTTTTAAATATGACAAGCTTCCTTTCATTTTCTTTTGGGCACCAGTTATATTATTTTGTCTTACATATTTCTATTCAGATTAAAATACAAAATTTATAAATGATATAACAGCTATTTCAGTGTGATTGGTATAAAATAAATGGGAATAAATGAAATGTTCTCTATGGGTCAATAAATCATTTGAATCTTCATGGTTTAACTACATTTCATTAAACACAATGTGTTAAACAGTAAAAACATTTATATTATTTTGAATTTATTGTCAAAAAACGAATAATGTGTAACTTAAGAAGTTAGCAATATTTAGCTTTTACAACAATGTCTCTAACTTTTTAAATCTAACAATATTTAGAATATAATATAGATTTAAATTGAACTGAAGATGGCAGAAATAATAATACTGAATGAGCACAGACTCAGAGGCCAATTTTTAATACTGGTAGCACTATTATTAATTTAATATATAATGATAAGTTAGAAAATGATTAAAATCTTAGTTAAAATTAATTTATCTTCATGCATTTTTAAGGAACATGTATATGAAATAATCATTGGGTCAAGTCATGAATTAAAATAGTAAGAGCAATTATTTTTATTTTATAAGACAACTTTGGAGTCAATGCTACTCCAAAGAGCTTTTAAAAATTTACTTCATGCTCTCCAGGGTTGTGTAATGTTATTATAGAATATATATTATTCAGAAAACACATGTTTTTCTACACTGATATGCTGTTTCTCAAGGAAATAATTGTAAAAAATAATTTTAAAAAATTATGTCCTTAGCTTTTTACATAGGCTCAGCTGTTAATATTTTGACAAAGCTCTATTTTCAAGTTTGTATCTACCAGATAATTTATCTATTATGCTGACTTTCCCTAGTCCTTTGATAGTCTCCTTAACATATTAATTGAAATCAGATCAACTTCTCTGATTAATTTATTTTAATATGCTGAATATCATCAGCAAAATAGTCCCTATCATTTTTATTTTATATACTGAAGTCATCTTGAAGAAAAAATAAATTTAAAAAATCAGAATAGTTTGACTATTTCTGGTATGGTTCACATTTTTACTAAGTTAAATCATAAGTTGCAGTTTTTAAACAAATTGTATTTAATTGTTCCTCATTTTCATTTTTGTTTGAATGAGGACCTATGAATTTTCATGAGCTTAAAAGACTTATCAGGACTTTTGTTGTAGGCGGAATGGAGTAAGAGAACTGTATTTAACCTATAACACATGAAAATGAAAACACTGGGTAAAATATGTAAAACAATGTTTTCTGGCTGCCAGATATTAGTCCAGAATCATGTTCCCTGGAAGAATGGGAACAAACAGGAAGGCCTGCCATTGACTCAGTAACTAACAGGAGTTTTAGGGCAGCAGCACAGGGAGAGGGACACAGATTAGCTGAATTGAACATTTACATTACTGGAGATACAGCACACATTACTGGAGAAGAGGAGACTTGAGAGGGAGAGAGAAGAGAGAGAGAGAAACGCATACTTCACAGATCTATAAAAGTGCCACCCATTGAGTTATTTGTTGTTACTAATCTGCACATATTGGAAAGAAAATACTTAAAGCCAAGGAGAAAATTAGTAGAAAGGAGTAGGCAGAAATATCCTTGGTTCCCACAATGGTACATAATGCTTTATGTTGCAACAAGTCAGAGTAAAAAGACCTTGTAATATTTAAGCATGAGAGAGTCCTGAGAAAACTATTGAAGTATTGCCTCAATAACAGGGCTAAATATGGCCTAGTTCAGTACAAGCCTAGCCATGTTTAAAAGTAAGCAACTGATTCTAAATAAGTCCACTGGTGTCTCAGAATAATCATATTCAGCATAATTTAAACCCACAATGCTATACAGATGTATTACAGAATTGCACACTTGAAACCTACATAATTTTATTAACCTATATCACCTCAGTAAATTTAATAAAATAGAAAAAAAAAATTAAAGGTAAAATAAATGACTTGCTCCTAACAACATAAAATTTAAAATGATGGGCTTATAACTTAAAAATTAGACTTAAAATGAATTCCAAAATGATCACAGAGTGAATGGAATCTACATAGACCATCTCTGAGGACCAAAATAGAATGACAACTAAAATAAAGACAAATCATCAGGAAAAAGCAGCAGAAAAGAGTTGGAGAGGACTCATATAACCAAGAACAGAAAAAAAGGACACGGAATTGCGCCTGGCAGGTCTGTGGAGGTGTGAGTGGGCAGGCTGGGAGCCCAAGGACAGTAGCTGTTGTAGCTGTGAGCAGCTTCCTTGGGATTAAAATCCAAAACCAGCTCCACAGCACACAGGGCTGGGACAGAGCACTAAATTAGCTACAGCCACTCACTTTGGGCTCTGACAGAGGGAGGGTGGACTAGACAGGAACTGTGTGGGGACACTCAGGATTTGGAGAGTGCTCAGAGTTTTTGCTGAGTCACAGTCATCTTGCACAGGGAGCTCATTCCCAGAGCCCTGGGGAGTAGCAGCAGCCCCTCCTTAGGAGATTTAACCCTGCCCAGCTGTGCCAGAAAAATTAAAATTGAGGCTCATTAACAATCAGCATCTGCCTCACCCTCGGGAAATCCTCTTATGCTGAACACCTGAGCTAGTTTTTCATTTAGCTGAGGGCTACACCGCAAGGCTCATCAAGTAACTGAGACGAATAGCTTCCAGGAAAAAGCTAGAGGATAACTGAACCTTTCCTGGTCTTTAAAATATACCCAGGAAAGCAAGACTTAACAGTGGTATTTAAAGTGGAACTTCCAACACTCATCCAAACCCAGGAGAGGGAGCCACAAACAGCAGAACACCAACACCCACAGGAAAAATTTGGCAGGCTTCAAAACCCACTGAGATAGCCAAAATGGTGAAACAAAGAAACAAATTCCAAATGAAAGAACAAGAGAACTCTCCTGAAGATGAGATCAATGAAATGCAGTTAAGCAAGTCATCAGAGGTTGATTTCAGAGCCATGATCTTGAGGAGCTCAACAGCATGAGTAAGGACATCAACATAATGAGTAAAGATATCTAAATATTGAAAACCAACCAAGTTGAAATAAAGAACGACATAGCAGAAATAAAGAACACATTGGAAGAAATAACCAGCAGAATAAAGGAAGCTGAGGCCCAGATCAGTGAATTAGAAAACAGGGTAGAAAAAATCAACCAATCAGAAAACCAAAAGAAAAAAAAAATTAAAAAACAGGATAAAAGCTTAAGAGAACTGTGGGACAACTGGAAATGTGACATTTGTATTATAGGAGTCCCCGAAGAAGAAAAAAATGAGCAGGAGTTAGAGAATATATTTGAAAAAATAGTGACAGAAAACTTTCTTAACTTGGTGAAGGAAGAAGGCATTCAAGTTCAAGAAGCACAGAGGGCCCCAAGTAAGAACCCAAACAGGCCGACACCAAGACACATAGTAATTACAATGCCAAAAATTAAAGACAAACAGAGAATCCTAAAGGCAGCAAGAGATAAGCAACAGGTTACCTACAAAGGAACGCCCATAAGGCTATCAGCTGACTTCTCAACAGAAACACTACAGGCCAAAAGGGAATGCCATAAAGTAATCAAGGTCATGAATAACAAGGATCTGAATCCAAGACTACTGTATCCAGCAAGGCTATCATTCAAAATAGAAGGTCAAGTAAAGAGCTTCCCAGACCAAAAAAAAAAAAAAAAGGCTAAGAAACTATATTAGCACCAAACCATCATTGTAAGAAATGTTAAAAGGACTGCTGTAATTGGTAGAAGAAAAAGGAAAAAAAATATATAACCACAATAAACAAAAATGACAATAAGTAAGTACATATCAATAATCACCTTAAATATAAATGGACTGAATGCTCCAATCAAAAGACACAGAATAGCTGATTGGATAAGAAAGCATGAGTCATATATTTGTTGTTTAAACGAGACCCACCTCACAACAAAAGTCTCACAAATGTTGAAAGTAAAGGGATGGAAAAAAATCTTCCAAGCAAAGAAAAGGCAAAAAAAAGAAAAAAAAGCTGGGGTAGCAATACTCATATCTGATAAAAATCGGTTTTAAAATGAAGGCCATACAACAGACAAAGAAGGCCAATATATAATATTGAAAGGATCTATCCAAAAGGAAGATATAACCTTAGTAAATATATAAACCCAATATAGGAGCAACAAAACACATATATATAATCTTCTGGAGGACTTCAGAGGAAAAAAATCAACACCAACACAATCATAGCAGGGGACTTCAACACCCCTCTGACATCACTGGATAGATTCTCTAGAAAAAAAATTAACAAGGAAACAGAGACTCTAAATGATGCACTAGATCAAATGGATTTAATAGTAATCTACAGAAAATTACACCCCAAAACTGCAGAATTCACATTCTTCTGAAGAGCACATGGGACACTCTCAAAAATAGACCACATGTGAGGACACAAACTAAGTCTCTACAAGTTCAAGAAGATTGAAATCATATCAAGCATCTTCTCAGATCACAGTGGTATGAAACTAGAAATCAATTGCAACAAGAACATGCAAAGACAAGAAAAAAATTTTAATTGACTATCTAACTTCACAACTTAAAGAACTAGAGAGCAAACAAAACAGAAAACTCCAGAGCAAGTAGAAGGAAGGAAATAGTAAAGATCAGAACAGGAATAAATGACATCTAGACAAAAAGAACAAATAAAGGATCAATGAAACAAAGAGCTGGTTCTTTGAAAAGATTAACAAGATTGATGGACACTTAGCTAGACTCACCAAGAAACAAAGACAGAGAACCCAAATACAGAAAATTAGAAATGAAAGAGGAGAAGTAACAACTGACACCACAGAAATATAAAGGATCGTTAACAAATACAATGAACAATTATACGCCAATAAATTGGACAATCCAGGCAAAATGGACAAATTTCTAGAAATACATAGTTTCTCAAAAATGAACCTAGAGGAAATAGAAAACTTGAACAGACCAATAACAACTAAAGAAATTGAAGATGTAATTAAGACTTTCCCAGCAAACAAAAGCCCAGGACCAAACACTTTCATGGGGGAGTTTCACTGAACATTCAAAGAACTAACACCCTTTCTTCTCAAACTATTCCAAAAAAGTCTAAGTTGAAGAAAGATTTCCAAACTTGTTTTATGAGACTAGCATAACTGTAATTCTAAACCAGATAAAGACACTACAGAGAAAGAAAAATTCAGGCCAATATCACTGATGGACACAGATGCCAAAATCCTGAACAAAACACTAGCAAATTGGATCCTGTAATACATTAAACAAATTATTTGCCATGACCAAGTGGGATTCATCCCAGGGATGCAAGGCTGCTACAATATTAGAAAATCAATAAATGTGATACACCACATAAACAAAAGGAAAGATAAAAACCACATGATCATATCAATAGATGCTGAAAGAGGACTCAATAAAATCTAGCAACAATTTCTGATAAAAGCACTTAGCAATGTGGGAATAGAAGGATCTATCTCGACATAATAAAGGCCATATATGAAAAAATCTACAGCCAACATCATACTCAGTTGGCAAATCTAAAATCATTTCTCGCCCTGGCCGGTTTGGCTCAGCGGTTGGAGCGTCGGCCTGCGGTACAGAGAGACCGGGGTTCGGTTCCCGCTAGGGGCACGTACCTCGGTTGCAGTTTGTCCCCAGCCCTGGTTGGTCGTGCAGGTGGCAGCCACTCGATGTGTCCCTTCACGTGAATGTTTCTCTCTCTCTCTCCCTCCCTCCTGCTCTATCTGAACAAAAAATGGAAAAATGTCCTCGGGTGAGGATAAAAAATAAAAAATAAAAATAAAATCATTTCTCTTAAGACAGAAACAAGACAGGGATGCCCAATTTTGCCACTCTTATTTAACATAGTACTGGAAGTCTTAGCCACAGCAATCAGACATGAAGAAAAATAAAAGAAATTCAAATTGAAAAGGAGGAAGTGAAACTGTAATTATTCACAGATGACATGATATTATACATAGAAAACCATAAAGACTCCATCAAAAATCTGCTATATTTAATAAACAAATTTGGCAAGGTAGCAGGATACAAAATTAACATCAAGAAATAGATGGCATTCTTATACACCAAAAAACAATGCCATTAACCATTGTGCAAAAAAATTTAAATAGGTAGAATCACAATACCGGATATCAGGTTATACTACAAAGCTACTGTAATCAAAACAGCTTGGAAGTGGCACAAGAAAAGACATATAGATCAATGGAACAGAACAAAGACCACAGAAATTGACCCAAGACATTATGCTCAATTAATATTTGACAAAAATGACAAGAGCATACAATGGAGTAAAGACAGCCTCTTTAATAAATGGTGTTGGTAAAATTGGAAAACTACTTGCAAAGAAATTAAACTAGACCATCAAATTACACCATACACAAGAATATATTCAAAATGGATAAAATCTTGAATGTGACTTGTGAATCCATAAAAATTTTAGAAGAAAAGGTAGGCAACAAAATTCCAGACATCGTACACAGCAGAATTTTCACTTATACTTTACTTAAGGCAACAGAAACAAAGGAGAAAATGAACACGTGGCACTACATCAAACTCAAAAGCTTCTGCACAGCAAAAGAAACAACCATCAAAATGGAAAGAGAACCCACTCTATGGGAGAGTATAATTGCCTATGATACATCAGATAAGGGGTTAATTTCCAATATAGAGAGAGTGCTCATACAGCTGAGCAAAAGGAAGACAACCCAATTAAAAAATGGGCAGAGGACCTAAATAGACACCTCTCCAAAAAGGACTTACAAATGGCCAAGAGTCATATAAAGAAATGCTTAGCATCACAAATCATCAGAGAGATGCAAATAAAACAACAATGAGATATCACCTCACACCTGCCAGAATGGCTGTCATCAGCAAATCATCAAACAACAAGTGCTGGAGAAGGTGTGGAGAAAAGGGGACTTTAGTACACTGCTGGTGGAAATGCAGACTGTTGCAGCCATATAGAAAATATTATGGTGTTTTCTCAAAAAATTAAAAATTGAATTGCCTGTTGACCCAGTGATCCCACTTCAAGGAATATATCTAAGAAGCCTGAAACAACAATCAGAAAGAATATATGTACCCCTGTGTTCAAAGCAGCACTATTTACAACCGCTAAGATCTGGAAACAGCCCACGTGTCCATCAATAGATGAGTGGATAAAAAAGCTGTGGTACATACATGCAGTGAAATACTATGCAGCTATAAGAAAGAAAGATCTCTTGTCCTTTGAGATGACATAGAGTGACCTGGGGAGTATTATCCTAAGCAAAACAAGCCAATCAGAGGAAGACAAATATCACATGATCTCACTTTTTTGTGAAATGTAATGAACAAGGTGGGCTGATGAACGAAATAGACCCAAAGACAGAAATGGATATGGTTCAGACTGACAAACCTCAGAGGAGGGGGGCAGGGAGGTGGATGAGATGAACCAAAGAAGTTATATGAATTTATGCATAACCAATGGACATAGACAACAATGCTAGGAGGTGGAGATGGGGAGGAACAAGGAGAAACATCTGTAACAAAAATAACTTAATAAAAATTGGAAAAAAAATTAGACTTAAGTAAGAAAATTATCTAGCAAGGATGTTAAAACAGCTATAATAACTACAATCCATAGATTTAACAAATAAAGAAAACATGATCATGATGAGAAGAGATATAAATATATAAACAAGATGCCATGGAACTTCTAGAGATAAAATGTATAATATCTAAAGAAAAAAATCAATTGCTAAGTTTAATAGCCAATTAGACATTTCAGGATGAAAGATCAGTGAACTTGAATTTACAGCAAGAAGAGTCCAAAAAAAAAAAAAAAAAAGACAAGTAAGCTTTTCTCATATTAAACTTAGAAAGATTGGCATTAGAATAAAATCTACATTTTTCTGGCACTTCCAGAGTCTTTAATAACTATCAACTGCTATGAATAATATATGAAAAACTTAGAAAAGATGATATCATCAAACCAAAAATTTTATCTGGTAAATTTATTATCCATTTGAATTAACTTAAAATATGAAAGTATCATACACTTGAAATTATTGATAGCTTCTGTTTAATGAAATTTATGTTTATCATTGAAAGAATATTGAACTTTCATATTAAAAACTGATTTTAAGCCTAAGCATCAGCTATGAATGAAAGCAAGTACACATTTTTTGACCAAGCCTAATTGATTTCAATTCTATAGATGATTAAATAGAATTCTATTCCTGATACTTTTCTATAAGACTTACTTTTTTTTAATTGGTGATAAACATTTTATATAATAATTGATATTAATGCAGTTATGAATTATAAAACGTTGATGAGCAAAATATCAATATGGTATCTTTCCTTTTATGATTGACAAAGTTACCACCAATAGAAATATTTATGCTTTTGCTTATATAAATGATTCCCTCTCCAAATCTACTCTCTTCCATTCTTTAAATTGATATAGATCTGGGAAACTGATCTCTGGATTAAATCTACAAATTCCTATGGTGTGGCTTGATGTTCAGATTGTGAGTATGTAGTCTTTTGGGTTGATGGGAGGAGAGTGGGGTCATTCTATTGAACCCTCTTGTTTTCTGTTTGAGGATCTGAGGTTGACTCTGCTGTTCCAAAGAGGATTACTTCTTCTCCACAGCATTGTACTGTATATAACTTTCTCCCTACATCCAGATTCTGGTAAATTCTTCCTTTCTTTTTGCAATAAGGCTTATGACAACTTATTTGCTAAGTTTTGAGGTTACTTAACTCTCCTCTATGCTCCCTTTATAACACCTTAACAAATTATACTTTAAAAAAAATTTTTTTTCTTTATTGATTTTAGAGAGAGAGGAAGGGAGAGGAAGAGAGAGATAGAAACATTGATGAGTGAGAACATCGATTGGCCTCCTCCTGCACACCCCCTACTGGGGACTTGGCCCACAACCTGGGCATGTGCCCTGACCGGGAACCAAACCAGTAACCTCTTGGTGCATGGGTCAATGCTCAACCACTGAGCCACACAGGCAGGGCCAAATTGTACTTTTTTTTAAAGTAAATACTTCTTTAATAATTTTGCCTTGAAACTGCCTTCTGTTTTCTAATTGACGCATATTTTTTACTAAGTTTGGTAACATTATTGATGAGTTGTGATAAGGCCTTTTTTTAATAACAAGTATACACAGCAGAAAAACATTTTATTTAGCCTTTCAGGGAAGCAAAGTATCTATACATACAAGTACATTTTATTTATTTTATTAATTACAGTTCACTTATTATATTTGCATATCTTGTAATCTATATTAAAGGTTGCATTTGTTTGATAATTATTTTATACAAAAAATAGAATACATTTGAAACATATGCCATTTTTGGCATTGTTTCTAAATTATTTGATGCCATTGTTATACTTTGGATTAATACAGATATTTTTAAATAATACTCTAGTAAAAATTCTCTAAATCATTTAAAGTAAAATTAATTCATTACTTTATTTTGCCCTTGTATATGCATTTATTGGATAGGTTTTTCTATTAATTCATTGCTATTGCATAACAAAACACCATAAAACCCAGGAACTTAAAACAATAAGCCTTTAGTATTGCTCATGAACCTATGGGGGTATAAGAAAGGACTGAAAAAGAAGAACTACCCTAGTACTGGAAGAGATAAAATTTTCCTTAAGGAGCTTATTTGAGACATGAATGGCAAATGCTAGTTTGGAGAGTGAAATAAAAATGTATTCATTATTTTTATATCATATAAGTGTCATTTTACAAATGTGGGTTGATAAAACAACATGTCATGGAACATACATTTTGATGTTAGAAACTAAGTATTGAGAAAATGCACAAGGCACCAAAAGTCAGGACCTTTGCAAGTCCATGTTCGTTGACTCTGGCTGTCTTCTCCCCACCCCACCACCAGCAGCGGGAGGGACTTACTGGGCTGGTCCTTACCAAGAGAAACCGTGCAAACACTCTGAACAGTGTTGTTTTGTATCAATATGTCTGTGAACTGATGAATGTATTTATTTCTCAGACTTGGGGCGAGCAAGAGGCGAGTCGGGCTCTGCCACTGCACTCTCCCGCCAGACTGAGCACAGCAATTGCTCGTGCAGGTTGCCAAAAAAGAGACCTTTTGGCAAATAAGAATCTCATAGCCTCAGCTTGTGAAAGGAACAATCCGGACACAGACTGACTTTCAGAACCTCACGCAGCCTCTGTGTTTGCGTTAGTTACCACTCTGGGGCACTGGGCTGCCCCCTGCCCCCACTTATTAGCATTCACTGGACTTGACTGAGTGCAGGAACGCATGGCTGGCTGGGCAGGCAGACCCCTGCTGCCCTCTCCACGGCCCTCCTCAGTTGGGGTGAGGAGGCACTAGGAGGCAGGGCTCCTAGGAGAGGTCACAGCATCTGTCTTGTCCCCTGGGATTGGGGAACAAAACCAGAGGCACCAGGCCTTAGTAGAAAGAATAAGGATCTCAGCCCTGCCATACCCCCCGAAGGGACCAAGGTCCTTGCTCCTCCCCAGAGCCAAGGTGGGGCAGACGTTATTGAACCTGCGAATCTGATGCCAGGAGTGAGGGGATGGAGAGGGACCTAACCAGAGCCTGTCTGACAGTCCAAATCCGGGGGTGGGGGTGCACTGGCGGAACTGAGGCTGCCCAATACCCCTCAGCTTCAGTTAACTCACTTTAATTTTTTACCGGGACCCCCTCCCCCTACTTCATCTTGCTGTTTATTGCTATAGTTTACTGACCTCAAAAATGCTGCATAACACACATCACTTGAGGCAGGGAAGATCCCCAGGGCCCCCTCCACCTCCACTAAGAGGAGCACTGTGGGGCCAGGTGCCGAGGGGAACCTCCCCTAACATACCCTTTACTTGCTTTCCACCACCCTCCTTGAGGGACCCAGGTTGGGCACTGGCCCATTCATAAATACCTGGACGGGGCAGGTGAAGGATGGGATTGTACCTGTTTTGTTTAATTGGAACTGGAAGAGGGGTCATGTCCCACTTTATTTCCTTCCCAGAAAGGAGAAAGGACACTGTGATAGGACTCCTTCACTGGCCACCTGGGCTGTCAGTCATCACATTGAGTTCACTTCCCTGGAGAGATTAGATAAATTCAGGTCAGAGCTGCAAGTATGCAGCCTTCAAGCATCATAGAAAAGCAATTCACGGATGACTAATCTCTCCATTCAGAAGCGTGACATCTTAATGCACAGTAATGAGAAACTGTTATTTTATGATCTTGTCATTAAAAGCTTGATTGAAAACTACAGAAAAAGGAAAGAAGTAAAATATACAAGCATGCAGAATTAAAGCAAAAGTCAGGACTGCAGGAAGTTCTTTTAAGAGTAAATAATGTATGATAAATTACCACAGGACATTGATAATGATCATATAAGAAATATTTTCTGTGCTAAGCAAGACATTTTAGTTAGCTTTGGAAGTTTGTTTATCTTCTACTAAGATCTAAACATCTTTAAATAACATTTTTTTACTTGCATGGCTACATTGGTCAATAGTTTTAATATTAGACTGCAGTTAATATCACAAAGTCAATAATAAGACTAATGGTGGCTAAAATGTCTATTCTCTTAGCTATCAAAAATGGCAGAAACAGATATTAAAAATCAAACCTATTTTAATAACCATGTTGATGGTCTACATTCATTCTCAGGCATACATTATTGTAAATTTGATTAATATAAAATTTTGGTTGTGAGCATAGATTTGTGAGATAGATTAGTTATTTTCAAGACTAACAAAAGTGCTATAAATTAAAACATTAATTTTATGTGACCTTGTTTTTTAACCACAGTGACTTAGTTCATGTAGAACAATTAATCACATAATAATTCTAATGTGAGATTTTACACCTCATATTTAGCATGATACACAGTATAAAATTCATTCCTTAATTAAATATTAAAGGTCATATATGACTCTTACTAATGATGTTTTGAGCACAAACTTACTTATTCTTCTACTTGAAACTTTATTAAAATCACCATGGGAATGAAGAAAATATACATCTATAAGGATATAAAAAAAAGACAATAAATGAGATCTTATCAGGTGAGCTCTGTTAACTAATTATTGAATTTTATAAACCTAACGAGAGTGGTTTCTTTCCAAAGAACATAAAATAGCTCACAGCATAAATTATATCCCACTAAAACACACACACATACACAATAATAGAAGAGTAATATAATTTGAAATAATTTTAGGAAAAGGCATCAGAGAAGTATTAAAGCAACAGAAATTAATGGTAAGTATATCTTTCCCAAATTTTAAAGATGTAAGGGCAGAATTCTGGAAACCTCAGCCAGAAACTTCTTAGGAGAAATGTAAAGTTTTTTCTTATTCTCCTACAACTAATGAGAGAAAGATTTGAGTTCAGAGTCTGACAGAGAAGTATCAGTGTCTTCCAGTGAACACATTAGACTTTTAATAACCTGCTATAAATTGTGGGATCTAAGAACAGAACTAAAGAAGATGAAGATTAAGTATTATCAAATGTGTCACCCTGCTTCAACTCAGCCCACTTCATGATTGGTTCAGGGTAATCATTCTTCCCCTTTACTTAATGAAGAAAAGGATTAATCTTCTCCAGAGGAAGATAACATTGTCTGGAGACTTTAATTTTTTATGTGATATCCAATATTCAATGAAAATGTCAAATCATGCAAACAAATATTAATATGTAATAAAATTAAAATGTAATAAAAATATAACAGTCTAGAGTAAAAGAAGCAGTTGAAACAAACCTAGAGATAATCAGATTGGAGTTAAGAGGAAAGAGCTTTAAAATGACAGTGATAATAGATGTTTAAAATAATAGAGGGGAAACATAGAAAAAAGAGATAAAGAATTTCATAAAAGAAATAAAATTTAAATTGAGAATTTAAAAGGATTCAGAGTAAAAAATAAAGTGTTGGACATGTTTAATAGCAAATTAGATATAGCAAAAGACAACATTAGTGACCTGGAAGATTTTCAATAAATTGTAAGGTGAATCATAGAAGGGAGGATGGGGGGGGGGGGGGGGCAAATGACACCAAAAACAACAAAACCCAGGAAATATAGACAAAAAGACAAGAGGATAAACCATGTGAAATAAAATGAAAAGACTAAGATATGATCATTGGAGGTCCAGAAGCAAAGAACAGTGAAAATGAGCCATCATTTTCTTTTAAACAAATAAAAGATATTATGTTTAAAATAGATCCTAGTGCCTGGCTGGTGTGGCTCAATGATTGAGCATTGACCCATGCACCAAGAGGTCGCCAGTTCAATTCTCAGTCAGCACACATGCCCAGATTGTGGGTCTGATCCCCAGTCGGGGGGCATGCAGGAGGCGGCCAATCAATGTTCTCTCTCATCAATGTTTCTGTCTCTTTCCCTCTTCCTTCCTCTATCTCTGAAATAAAAAAAGAAAAAGTATTATAAAAATAAAAATAAAATAGATCTTACTAAGATTTTTTTTTTTTTTTAAAGTCCACATTTCCAGTCTATCTATCAAGATGGAACAGACTGCTTTTGATGGAACCTCTCCTGGTATTATACACTGTTAACCTGGAGTTAAACTATAAAATACTTAATTAGCAAAATAAGTGAAAATATTTAAAGCATCCAGAGAAGACTTCAAAGGACTTTGAAGGAACAACACCAAGAATGACAACCGACTTGTCAACAGATATAACTTAATGAAGAAAACAATTTATTGAAATACTTGAATTTCTGAGGGAAAATGATTGTAACTTATATTTTTTATATTTTATTTTATTTTTAAATTTGTTTTTTTTTATTGATTTTAGAGAGTGAGTAGTGTAGAGGGAGAGAGATAGAAACATCAATTGGCCGCCTTCTGCATGCCCCACACTGGGGATTTGGCCCACAACCTGGGCATGTGCCCTGACCGGAAATCAAACTAGCACCTCTTGGTGCATGGGCCGACACTCAACCACAGAGCCACACTGGCCGGGTGTAACTTATTTTTAACTCACTTTTTATAATGAAAGCAAATAAAATATGTTTTAGATAACAAACAAGACAATAACTTTTTATTTTAGATTATTAAAATTTACTTAAAGAAGTTTGTAAATCTGAAGGAAAATAACAGGCAGAACCAAGACAGTATAGAAGCAAATACAGAACAACAAAAAACAAATGTCTAATGAACTACATAAATGCTTATGACTTAAAACAATAATCGTAGACTTGTAAAGTGGAAGTCAATGTAGAAATAAAATGGATGACAACAATTACATGAAAAATGAAAAGTGGAAAAATAAAGTGTTAAAGTTTTTTGTTGTATTTTTGTTTGTTAATTCACTATATTTTTAGTGGTTAAAACAACATTTATTTTGCTTTCAGAGCTGCAATTTGGGCAAGACCCCTTGGAGTAGCTCATGTCTGCTTTGCTCAGCATCAGCTGGGGCATCTCAAAGTCTGAGAGCTGGAACCATCAGAAGGCTCACTCATTCATGGACCTAGTGACTGATCCTGGTTTGTGCTATTGGCAGGCAGTCAGGAGGGAAAGGTCATGAGCTGACTTGAACCCCATGTATGAGCTAGATACCCCCTAAATATATACTGAAATCCACATGGTTTCTTGTTGGCTCTGCCCTTGGTGAGAAGGACAACCTTCAGAAACTGGAGCCTTTGTCACAAAGCTAAACATACAGATGTGGTCAGAGAAGCTAACAAAGAATTTCAGAAAAAGCAGAACAATTGCAGGCCCAGCTACTGCTCCCCACCAATGGGGTGAGTCAGCAGATCCACCATAAGGGTGTGAGCTACAAACTGGCTGCTGCCTCCCTTCTGCCTTTCAGAATCTCCCTTGTTGCTCTCTCTAATGGAAACATACAATAAAGGAAATTCTGGGAAATATAGTTCAGCTTAGCTGGGTGGACACATTGCAAAGCCATCCCAATTCCCAGTCCACATTCTACATTCAACTATAGCACACAAATGAGTTTTCTCTGTTAGCACTACTTTGAGACTGATTTCTAATTTGATTTTCTAAGACCTTCAGCAGTTTGGGGGATGGTTGTTGATTAAAGTAATAAATTAAAATAGATATTTTGGATAGAATCTAGAGATTAGTTTTTTTCTTCTTTTTTTCTGATACTGGTAAACTACCCCATGAAAAGAAAAATGGCTGCTTGAGAGAAATTTCAGCCAGTGGTGGCAGAAGATATGCTTCTCATCCAGGATAAACGAAGAAGTAATATGAACCTTTTATTATGTTTCCAGAAATATATCACAATGATGCATAGGCATATTCTAGAAATACCAGACAAGTAATAGGGCATACTTCCCTGTTGGAGTTCAGTATCAGACCATCCTGAGAGGTTTCAACTGAAGCCAGAGTTATATACCTCCCTTAAAGTCAATGTATGGACAAGCTCAGGCTGAAGTTGCCATTCCAATATTGCTAGTAGTTGATGTAAGACCAAATATCTCTTAGATAGTATTTTTTAAATAAGCCAAAAGTTATGCTATGTTTTGTATTGATGCAAGCATAGAACAATTGAATAAATAACACAAGAAATTAAAATAAAAATGGCAAAATATCAATTCAAGGATTGATCGAATCCAACTGAATACTTATTCATGGCTGGAGAAAATAAAAATTCAGACACAGTGCAAAACAGTTTGGCAATCTTTCACATAATTTAACATACCCTAGTATATGATCAAGCAATATACTTCTAATATTTACCCAAGATAAGTAAAAGTAATTTTTTTTTACAAAGGCTGTAGGCAAAGAATAGTTCTAAACCAGGACAGCCCCATGTACCTCAACAGATGAATGAATGAATAAAATGTAATACATCTATATAATTGGAAACTTCTCAGGAATAACATCTAATGAAGTGTATTAAGCACAAAAATATGAATTAATTGTTAAAATAGTGCAAGGAACCCTGACTAGTGTGGTTCAGTTGACTGAGCGTTGTCCCATGCACAGAAAGGTTGCTGGTTCAGTTTCCGCCAAGGCCCATGTCCAGGTTGTGAGTATGATCCCCAGTGGCAGTGTATATGGAGGTGAATAATAGATGTTTCTCTCCAACATCTCTCTCTCTCTAAAAAGTGGTACTAGGAAATAGAATCAAGACACAAAATTGTAAACACAGTATAGTATCATTTACATGAAAGTCTATCTTCACAGACCAGTAGTAGCCCAGGCTAAAGATGAATGTGACAAAGTGGCCAAAGGAAAGTTTTAGTGATGATGAGATGTTGTTAAACTTGATTATGGTGGTATTCTAGATTTTGCATTTACCAAAATTTATCAATGAGTGATTGATTTTTATGGGTGCAAAATATACCTCACAGAAATAGTAATAAAATAGTACAATTTATGTTATGTACATGTACTCTAATGATAGTGCTATTGCTCAAAATAAATCTCAGTATATGTAGTTGTTAAATCAGGTATTTTTTTTTTTTTTATCTTCACCTGAGGACATTTTTCCATTTTTTTGTTCAGATAGATTGGGAGTGGGAGAGAAAGAGAGAGAGAGAGAGAGAGAGAGAGAGAGAGAGAGAGAGAGAGAGAAACATCGATGTGTGAGAAAGACTCATTGAGTGGTTGCCAGCCACGTGACCCCAACCGGGGCCGGGGACAAACTGCAACCAAGGTAGGTGCCCTTAGCGAGAACGAAACCCGGGTCTCTCTGAACCGTAGGCCAACACTCTAACTGCTGAACCAAACTGGCCAGGGCAAATCAGGTATTTTTTATCCTATATCAGATATCATAAAATCAGCATCATTATGATGATAAGGTGATGATGATGACAATGATTTAGACATAAAATATAGTTACTGATATATTTACTTACTATGTGATGGTCACACATAATTCTTATAAGAGTCTTGTGAAAACTGTACTATCATTATACCCATTTTACAGATGATAAACACAGGCACCAAATGATTAATTTGCCCAATGTTGCACAGCAACAAGTTGTAGCACTGGCACGTGGACCCACTGATCCTGTCTCTGAGCTCCATGCTCTAGTCTATACCTTTAAGCTTTTACCCATTATCTAACATTAGTCCACTAAGTGTTAAGTAGAAGAGAAACAAAATGTCACAATAGTTAGATCTAAAAATTACCAATAAAGGAAACTTTAGTAATTCAGAGTTAAATAAAGTAATTAAGAAAGAAGCAACATCATTGTAACAGAAAGTCCCATTTCCTTGCATTTTCCTTTACTAACAATATCTTTGAGGCATTACTTTTCTTTTCACCTAACTGCTGTTAATGTAATCAGTATATTGGGGAAGAAGTAGGCACTCTTGTGAGGAAACTTCACCTTCTTATCAAGATTGAGACCTACTGTTCATAAAATAATCCCATGTGTCCTTTACCATTGATATTTAATGAATAGAACTGTTTTGTAAGTTAAGTTGGACTTGTAATTCTCATGTGTGCCAGTTAAGAGCTCATTTCTTAAATGTATTCATGTTAATGTTACTTTCAAATACATATATGTAAAAACAAAAGGAACTCAAAACCATTGAGTACTTATCTTCAGAAGATGATAACTTAGTCAAACATAAGAAATAATTTCAGCTGATATTGGTGGAATCATAGCATCTGCATGCCACCATATATTAAAAATAATAGTTGTAGGTTAGAAGTATTAAGATGCACATAGCTTTTGGAAATTTAACTCCTGTTTTTAGTATTTGGGCAAAAATCTTTCCAAAAGTTTGGATAAAAATTTCCATATGTGATGAGATAAAGTTTAAGTAATTAAAATAAAACAATTTCAATTTTGCTTTATTTTACTAAATTTCATGTGCATCAACATATTCCAAGACAAGTAGATCTGATTATGAGAAACCAAGTACATATATATTCAACAAATTAGCATTTGTCTTTTTAGTTCACACATATTCAATAAAAGTTTAGTTGATTTTAGAATGTCTTCACTCCTTTATTTATTCATATGAAAATTTATTGAATTAGAACAATCTAAGTAGTGGATAACAAAATAAACTAGCTTTTGTAAATATACTTTTCAAAAACAAACATGAATGAAACCACAATTATTATTTGAAATCAATAGATAGTTTAGAGAATTAAGATGATTTACACTGTTTAAGCAAAATAACAATATGAGTTTCAAAAAGTAAATAACTACATCCAGAATATAAACTTTCTTTTTAAAAATGTTTGTTCAGAAAAATATTTGACATTTTTATCAATTTACGGGCCTTCAGTTGAGAGTTTTCAAAATAACATTGCATCCAAGGAAGCATTAAATAGGAAGATATATCAGAAATGCTGCACAGTCATAAATTTATTTAAGAATTGGTATTTTTTATCATACTCACCAGGCAGAAAGAATGCTTTAAAGTTTTATTTTGACAGTATCACTATTAAAGTCTGAACTATAAATTCAAAATAATTGTCTTCACAGTTTCAAGCTCCCAACCATTTTCCAAGCTTCATATATCAATAAGGTTTGCGTGTTAGTGTTGTGTTGTACAGTATTTGCATTATCTTATTTCCTTTTGCATCCTTCTCACCATAGTTTTTATTTATCTCTCTATTTCTCATTTTATTAGAGCATTTACTTCAGTATATTGGAAAATCTTTACTTCTAATCCCTTTTAAAATGTTGTATCAAATATATTTTTTCAGGCACTCTAGTATCTATTATATTGAAAACTTAATCTCTCACATTCTTTAGGGAAGGCATATTATAGTAGAATTCCTAAAACAGATACAGATGTGATTTTTGTAGAACACTGATGATGTGGTAGGTTGAAGGCCCTGTGTTGTACATATAGGAGTTTACATAACGAGTGGCCTCTGAGTGTTGTAGTTCAGAGATTTCTTGGCCCTTAACTTGTTATATAATTTTCTTCTGTCTTCAACTTTTTCAAAATAAAATAATAATCATCAAAATATTAGGTAAATACATTTTTAAAAAATACAATGCTGTATCTTAAAATAAAAATTTAAAGACTCAAGTCTGGATAGAGTAAATCAGACTTTTATCCAGAGCTGAGTTCTTAACAACTAGGCTGAGGTTTGTTATTTGGGCTGCTCAAATACTACATGTACATCACATGTTGTTTCTGTAAAGTTTGTTAATGTGAGTTTATTTTGTGTTGTAACAAAATCAAATTTCTAAGTTTATAAAGCTGAAGCCAGATCTTGGATTATGGTCATTATATTCAAATAAATAAAACATTAAAAGATTTTGGTGAACTTGCAGTGATTTCTGGTACTATGCAACATCATAGAACTTTTTTTCTTAAATTGCTTTTTTTTTTTTCTGGATGTAGCAATTCTTGACAAAAATCTAATTAGTCTAACTATGTCTTTGCCTCCTTTTATATAATAAGTAAAATAAATCTGAAATCTGAAATTTTTGACGAAATGTGCAGTAAGACCATGAGCACTATGTATTATTCTTCTATTAGAAACATAATTGTGACAGACACATTGGATGCTCTTACCAAAGAAGTTAAATTTTTAAAAATGTATCTTTATTGTTGAAAGTACAGTATTACAGATGTCTCCATTATCCCCCATTGACCCCACTCCCACCTCCCCTCCCCATGCCATTACTGCATTATTGTCTGTGTCCATTGGTTAAGCTTTTATGCATATAAACTCTTTGGCTAATCTCTTCCTGCCCCCTGCCTTTTCTCTGAGATTACTCAGTTGGTTCCCTGTTTCCCTGTCTCTGGATCGTCAGTTTATTTTGTTCATTAGATTCCACATATAAGTGAAATTGTGTAATACTTGTCTTTCTCTGACTGGCTTATTTCACTTAGTATAATACTCTCTAGATCCCTCCAAGTCCTTCTTTCTTACAGCTGCATAGTATGATACAGCCACAATGTAAAACGGTATGGAGTTTCCTCAAAAAGTTAAAAATGGAACTGCCATTTGACTCAGTGATGCCACTTCTAGGAATATACCCTAGGAAGCCTGAAACACCAATCAGAAAGAATATATTCACCCCTATGTTCATAGCAGCACTATTTACAATAGCTAAGATCTGGACACAGCCCAAATGCTCATCAGTGGATTAGTGGATGAAATAACCTGTGGTCATTTACACAAAGAAGTTAATTTTAATTTCAACATTTCAAACTAAAGCAAATGTGTGTATGTGTGTGCTATATGTTTTGTATCTTTAAGTAAAGTTAAAAAGACTTAAAATGCAAGGAAATCTAGAAAATGTTAATGAATAGAGTTAAATGTAAAAACCTTTGTTGAGAATAAATAGAATGAATGAAATTAAGTGAAATATATTTGAAGGATTTTTTTCCTAGCTTCACCCCACTCTTCCAGCTCTTGTCTCATTCACAAATGGTCAGCAGTCCTCTAAACAAACAAACAACATAAAACCCCAAATCTTTGATTCTTACATTTCTAACAATGCTCACATTATTTGAGGGAAAATTATAAAATTGTTTCTTGTAAAAATTTGATTCATTGTTAATCTTTGGTTACAAGAAATATTTTTATTACCTTTGTCTCAAACATATTTACATGAAATCAGGAGGGTCCTCAGGAGATCTAGCACAAACATAAAAAGCTCTAGGAATCCAAAGTCAAATAATTATTCCTGATAGTCAAGAAATTTCTTAGGACTCAACCTGATAAAAGAATAAACTATATGTTCCCTGGCTGTGTCATCCTGGGTAATTAAATCTCTAAACCCATGTTCTCCAGGTTCTACACACTGAAATCTATTTATACAAAATAAGTGACCTAAAAAAACAGATTCGTTCTTCTTTTTATAATCCCAATAACTGTATGCTTGAACTTTTTATTTTTTTTATTTTTTAATTTTATTTTTGTTACAAATGTTCTCCTTTTTTACCCCATTGACCCCCATCCCCATACCCCCCACCCCATCCCCAGCTTTGTTGTCCATGTCCATTGGTTATGCATACATGCATATAAGTTTTGTGGTTTATCTCTTTCCACCTCCTACCCAACCCTCTTCTGAGGGTTGTCAGTCTGTACCCTACTTCCGTGTTTCTGGGTCTACCCTATTCCTCAGACTGTTATGTTCATTATATTCCACAAGCAAGTGAGATCATGTGATATTTGTCTTCCTCTGCTTGGCTTGTTTCACTTAGGATGATACTTTTCAGGTCCCTCCATATCGTCTCAAAGGATAAGAGGTCTTTCTTTCTTACAGCTGCATAGTACTCCACTGTGTATATGTACCACCACTTTTTTATCCATTTGTCTAGTGATGGACATTTGGGCTGTTTCCAGATCTTAGTTATTGTAAATAGTGCTGCTATGAACATGGGGGTACATATATTCTTTCTGATTGGTGTTTCAGGCTTCTTAGGGTATATTCCTAGAAGTGGGATCACTGGGTCAAATGGCAATTCATTTTTTAATTTTTTGAGGTAACATCATCTTGTTTTCCATAGTGGCTGCACCAGTCTGCATTTCTACCAGCAGTGCACTAGAGTCCCCTTTTCTCCACACCCTCGCCAACACTTGTTGTTTGATGATTTGTTGATGGTGGCCATTCTGACAGGTGTGAGGTGATACCTCATTGTTGTTTTAATTTGCATCTCTCTGATGATTAATGATGTTGAGCATTTCTTCATATGTCTGTTGGCCATTTGTATGTCCTGGTTGGAGAGGCGTCTATTCAACTTATTTTACTCACTTATAATTGAAGTCATCCCAAAACATCCCATCAATTAGTCATAGTTCTTTGCTTTAAGTTGATAGAGAAATTTTAATATCTGAACCAAGCTACAGATCTCTGTATATTTGAAAACAACATCAATATCCCTTTTTTTTTCAAAGCATAATGAGGTCATTCAACTTTACTATATGACTATATTCTGACTTTTCATCAGGAAAATTCTAAACTTAGTTTTATGTCTCTATTAAAATGTGATTCCCAGGATTCTTCATATCAGATAAAATTGTATTGAGAACCAAATTAAAGTTAGCAGTTCCAGAATTCTGACTAATTAAATTGGATATTTTTCAACATTCTGACGCAATTTTGCTATTTGAGTTCCACAGAGTTTCCAAAGGCCTGCGTAAATTGTAAAGTGGGTCAGAACAGTCATTTATGAGCCTAAGTGTGAAATTTCCCTGCATTGTATTTACTTCAACATGAAGAGCTGTGGTTCTAGTTTTGAAAAGAAGGCATTACACACATACATGTGAATCTGTGGACCTTGAATGCTGACCTCCATGAGACATGACAGGTACATTACTGCACTGCGTTTTAATCATCACATGGTGAATTGCTCAGTTCACTCTGCACCTGCTGGTCTCAGACACTCCAAATTACTAACCCTATTAATATAATTTGCCTTTATCAGTGTCTGCTTTAATAGAAGGGCAAGTGTAGCTTCTGCTTGTTTTGAGAGAAAAATCAGTGAACTTTATCTCATTCTTGTATCTCCTGTCAGATATGACATTCTAATATTAATTCCTTAAATTATTCATTTAAAAATATATTTCACACATGTGTCTGAAGTGTATGTTTCGTAACCTACTTGTTAAATGATTTAGTATAATCACTACCAGTTTTAAAATCTGAGTTTTAAGGTGTTATGAGCTGAAAATCTAAAATATTTATATCAAAGTGTTATGAATTTATAATCTTACAAATATATAAAACTTTTGTATTACTATAATTGCACTTGTCTTTTAGTGAATTGGTGGAGGAAATGCACTTCTGTTTTTCCTCAGTTGCAATTAAACAAACATGACAGCTATATTATCTTGGTATCTCATCAACTCTCACCCAGACTAAGCCAGAAGCTTTTCGACTGGTTTCTCTGCTTCAAGTGTTGCTTCAGATTCATTCATCTTCCTAAAGTATAAAACCTAGCACTTTATTTCTCTCTTAAAAAGAATGAGTACATTTTTATTGCCTAGAACACAATGTTCTGGCACTTTAGCAGGCATTTGAAGTGCAACAGGACCTCTTTCCTGTCCACATTTCCAGCCCATCTAACAAGATGGAACAGACTGCTTTTGCTTGAACCCTTCCTGGTATTCCACACCGTTAACCTGGACTAAGAAGGCCATTTCTATGAGTGCAATGCATCTCTTTGCTTACCTGCCCTGTACATTTAATTTCATTACCATCTATATATACATACATATACATATGTGTGTGTACACACACACAGTTGGGGGGAGAGAAAGTGAGAGAGAGAGAATTTTTCAATAGACTTGTGACCATTCTACATCTCCTCTGGCCTCGTTGCAATCACTCCCCTGATTAGAAAACAGTCTATACTTTCAAAAATAAAGCTGTTTATGTCATTGGACTCCTTCAGTGATAATTGTTGGGGAAGGTCATCACGAAGACTCCATGCTGGTTGGACCATGAGCTGGACCGGAGTGCCTGTAGGCTCATTCCCCCTGCTTTGGAATGTGTGCTTTGCTTGTCTTCCCTGCTCTCAGAATCTGTTCCAGGGATATGGCTTGAGATGAAAATGTGGTATTGAGACTACCTGTACTTAGCACATGACTGACTCCACTCAAGGCAACCTGGGTATGTGTCTGAACCAAGTTAGGGCTTCTATGTAAATGTTTAAGATTTGGCAGACAGGCGCAGACAAGGACACATCACGCAGCTGCCCAAGACAAGCCTCATATGTAAGTTTCTCTGCTTACCTACCTACCAGTCTGGAGGGTCTGCCTTTTCCTTTGGTCTTTCCCTGCCCTACCATTATGAGGGCCAGTTTCATATGATATATGGCAAGGTCCTCAAGAAGCTGCAACCCAAAACTAATAAGAAATTCACTGCAAGTTTCTTACACGGTGTGTTTGTTACCAACTAAGCTAGTCCTCTTTTTATCATCTACACTTCCTGATTCCTGCTGTAGCCACTTATGCTTTCTTTCCTTTTTTTAAATCTTCACCCGAGGATATTTTTCCATTGATTTTCAGATAGAGTGGGAGGGAGGGAGGAAGAAGGAGAGAGAGAGAGAGAAACATCGATGTGAAGGAGACACATGATTGGTTGCCTCCCACACCACCCTTACCTAGGCTGGGGATCCAACTAAAACCACAAGGTATGTGCCCTTGACCAGAACCGAACTCCCAATTCTTTGGACCATGGTCCATCACTCTGAATGCTGAGTCAAACTGGCCAGGGCACTTTTGCTTTCTTTATTTTTCAATATGCCTAGGGTGACCGTTTGTTCCATTTTCCAATTGTCGCTTTACACCCATGTTTTTCATATTGTGTGGTATGGCATTTGACCAGATTATATTTCTTTTGAATGAAGAAAAGCCATTATCAATTTTTAAAAGAATAATCTCACATGGGTTTGGTAGGCTTCTGCTTTGTGTAATCAGCTTCTGCCATAATCATGCCCAGTACTGTGTGCATATAGAGGGAGCAGAACACTCATTTAACATGTTACATCGTAGGACTACCAGAGGAGTCTCATTTATTTTTTTAATCATATTTTTTTTTAAATTTAATACATCTAATCATTCTCTTTCACTCCCTGGTGAAATAAATAAGTTTTCTTGGCAAAACAAAATAATTCTGAAAGAAGCAGCTAATGACAACTCCTTTTCTCAGGTGGTGGTAGACGTTTTGATGCGGGTGCCCTTGCCAACCTCTCAGAGTGCCAACCTGCTCACTTGCTCCCACCCACGTCACAGACTAAGTGCTTGAAGCTGTCTGGCAGCCAGTCGTATCGCTGGTGGGAAAGGGGGAAGACAGTGACCTGGTGAGAGTGAAATCGGCAGCAACAGCGCTGCTGTAGAGAGTAGACAGACAGTCTCGCGGCTCTTGCCCATATGTATGAATATGCACATAATATAAATCTAAACTACTTTATTGTTAGTAATTACTTTTAAAATTTTCAAAGTGCATGTTTAATAATAACTGATTATTGAATTGATAATTTTTCGATAAAGTTAATGATCAGCATGTGATTTATACAAAGTTTTGGTCAACATTTACTATCCAACTAAGGGCTGTGATGATATCATTGATAACATGACAACCAGAAGAAAGTAAAGTTGAAGAAACATTAGCATCATCATCAAACATATTTCCCAGCTGTGATGACAGTATATTCACTTGTAAGAAGTGTGTACACACATACATACACACAACAATAACATATATATCTATATGTCTACATCAATATATTACTATGAACATAGCTATTTCATTAGGTCTAATGATTACTTTTAAAATGAGTCGAACTATTTTCTGTTAGTTTTTTTTTGGTGTATTTACTAAAAAAAGTAATTTTAAGTTTTTAAATTTCTATTTGATTGCAATGTTAGAATTTAACTAAGTCATGCCAAAAATTAAAGTACAAGAATATTGAGATATAGAGAAATTCTAAATTTTCTTAGAAACACACTACAGAGAGGAAGTTCATAGGTATTAGCAAAATAATTTAGCTCTCCACTAAAGCAGTTCATAATTTCATAAAAGGTCACAGTGCCTATATCATTATTATTTGACGTCTAAACATTACCCAGCAATATTTTGCCATTTGACATATCATAAAATGTAGGTATCCCCTTGATTTAATTTCAGAGAGTCAATTTAAAATGCCAAGAGACATTAAGAAAAATGGAGGAAATGTACAGTCTTAATTTAAACAACACAGCAAATGATAGTTTCTTTAATTATGTCATTTAAATATGCATTATAAAAAATATAAGATCCAAATAAGATAAATGATACTTCTTTGGACAGATCATATCTCAATCATATGTATAAAACCATGAACAAAATACAGAGCCTCAAAAGAATACACTTGAAAACAAAGGTCTTTCTGTACTAAGATCTAGAGACTGCTATGACAGTGTCAGCATTCTGTCCTACTCTGTTAAAGATGAAAAAAACCTAATCACAGTGTTCTTAGACAATTCTACAAGTAGACCTTCCAATAACCTGAGGCTGTATGCACATGATGTCAAAGCAAAGGAACAAAAAATTAATTACTTATCATTGATAAATATTTTATTTGTTGCTCTTTATTATTTTCATATAAAAGCTACTATGAATAAATACACATTTGGAACAAGAGTTTACTGTATTTAAATCAAGTAACAGCTATATTCTGGTTTGACACTCTTGATTTTCAGTCTTTAGTGGGTCAAATTGATTTCCATTCATGAACTAGCTGTCTATTGGTACATATTTAATGGCTTGCATTCTTAGATATGTTTCAAACCCCTGTCCATCCATAATTATTATATAAGTTTTAAATAATGGTAGTACTCATTTATTCTAACTGCTATTTACTCCTTATATTTTTATATAAAATGATGTGTCACAACAGACAGTTAAAATAATATCACTTAAGGAAGTGAGTGTTTTTTGTATGGTGTTTTAAGTATATGTTATAGAGATGTGTACAGATGAGGACCAACTTTAGGAAAACCCTGTTTTATGAAAAATCTGCTAACCAGTGAAACAGAACATAGAACCCAAAAATGGACCCAAGACATTATATCAATTAATATTTGACAAAAGAGTCAAGAACATACAAGGGAGTAAAGAGCTTCTTTAATAAATGGCATTGGGAAAATTGGATAGCTACATGCAAAAAAACGAAAGTAGACCATCAACTTACACCATACACAAGAATAAATTGAAAATGGATAAAAGACTTAAATGTGACCTGTGAATCCATAAAAATTCTAGAAGAAAATGTAAGCAACAAAATTTTAGACATCATACAGAGCAGAATTTTCACTGATACATTACTTAAGGCAACAGAAACAAAAGGAAAAATGAACACATGGGAATTATATCAAACTAAAAGGCTTCTGCACAGCAAAAGAAACAACCATCAAAATGGAAAGGCAATCCACTGTATGGGAGCACATCATTGCCAATGATTCATCAGATAAGGGGTTAATTTCCAAAATATATAGAGTACTCATACAACTCAACAAAAGGAAGACAAAGAACCCAATTTAAAAGTGGGCAGGGGAGCTAAATAGACAATACTCCACACAGGACATACAAATGGCCAAGAGACATATGAAGAAATGCTCAAGACCACTAATCATCAGAGAGATGCAAATTAAAACAACGATGAGGTATCACCTCATACCTGTCAGTGGGAATGCAGACTGGTACAGCCACTATGGAAAACAAGATGGTGTTACTGCAAAAAATTAAAAATTAAACTTCCATTTGACCCACTGATCCCAATTCTAGGAATATACCCTAAGAAGCCTGAAACATCAATCAGAAAGAATATATGTACCCCCATTTTCATAGCAGCACTATTTACAATAGCAAAGATCTGGAAATAGCCCAAGTTTCCATCAGTAGGTGAATGGGTAAGAAAGCTGTGGTACATATACACAATGGAGTACTATGCAGCTGTAAGAAAGAAAGAATTATTATCTTTTGAGATGACAAGGAGGGACCTGGAAAGTATTATCCTAAGTGAAACAAGCCAAGCTGAGAAAGACAAATATCACATGATCTCACTTAGTTGTGGAATATAATGAACATAACAGTCTGAGGAATAGGAGAGACCCAGAGACGTAGAAGTAGGGTACAGACTGACAACCCTCAAAAGAGAGAATGGTGGGGGGAGGGAAGAGGTAAACCACAAAACTTATAAGCATGTACGCATAAATGATGGACACAGACAACAAAGCCGAGTATGGGGTGGGGGGGATGGGGTGGAGGGTGTCAATGGGGGAAAAAAGTAGAAACATCTTTAACAAAAATAAATTAATAACTTTTTTTTTTAAATCTGCTAATGTACCTGCCCATCCCCCAGGAAGACATTGTTTTATTATCTTTGTTAGGAAACTAACCTGGACTTTGGGGTCTGGAATGAGAAATCTTTACTATATCATAAGATTTATTTTCTAAGGCTGTTTGCTGTAAGTATCTCAGGGTTCTTGTAGATATCCCCTATTATTCTGAACTTCCAATCTATTCCTAGTTTATTGAGAGTTTTTATCACAAAAGGGTGTTGAATTTTGTCTAAAGTTTTTTCTGCATCTTTTGATATGGTGTAATTTTTCTTTTTTAGCATGTTGATATAAAGAGTTACATTAATTGCCTTTTGAATGTTGAATCAGCCTTGCATATTTGGGACAAATCCCACTTGGCCATGATGTATAATTTTTTATATACATTGTTAAATTTGATTTGCTAATACTTTGTTGAGGTTGTTTATGTCTGTAATTTATGAGAGATATTGGCCTGCAGTTTTATTTGTAATGTCTCTGTGTGGTTTTGATATTAGGGCATTGCTGGTCTTGCAGAATGTGTTAGAAAATCAGCATTACCCTAATATCAAAACCACACAGAAATATTACAAAACATCTGCTGCTTTCTTCTGAAAGTGATTGTGGATAATTAGTATGGATCATCCTTACATATCTATCAGAATGCACTAGTGAATCTATATGAACCTGGTGCATTCTGTTTTGGAAGTTGATTAATTATTGATTCAATTTCATTAATAAATATAGACCTATTCAGATTTTCTATTTCATGTGTGAGTTTTGAGTTTTGACCATTTGTGTATTTCAAGGAATTGTTCCACTTCATCTATGTTATCAAATTTGTGACATTGAATTGTTCATAATACCCTTTTATTATCATTTTAACTGACTGGAATGGAATCGCTAGTGATGTTACCTCTTTTATTTTGATATTAATAATCTGTGTCCTTTTCCTTTTTTTTTAGACTTATTTTAATAGGATATTTTACAAAGATTATGTTTACTATAAGAGCTTAAAATAGCTGTATGTTCATATGCTTCTAAGATCTCTAAATTTTGAAACAAATTTTTATTTATATTGCTTTTCTTTCCACTTTTAAAACATAAGGACTTGGGCAATTATTTATTTCCCTTTGTCTCAGTTTTACCATATGCAGTCTGTAGTTAATGATCAAAATAAGATACAGTACTAGGAAAATCATTTGGAATAGTAGCATTACTATAGTCATTATTATAATTTGAATTAATAGTATCATTTGCTATTCTTAATTTTTGTTTTTAGTAATATTGTGACATGTAAAAAAATTAACTGTATTAAATGTTTAAATCATTTAAAAACTGTCTTTAATAAGTTAGTAATAAAAACACCGAAATTAAATAAAATCTAGGACTTTACCAACAATTTACAAATTTTCTGTACTTATTAAAAAATAAATAATGTCCACAAGCTGAATTAAAAACCCCCAAAGACTTTGTTATTTTCAATTGGAATTTTTATAAATTTATTTATTAATCTGACTTTTAACTTCTTAATAATCTTTTTATTAATTAAAACTACATTAAAAGATATAAAATACACACACTAATGCACAGACTAACAAATTGAGGAAATTTCAGTGTAGTAGGATATATAGTAAAACTGTTTTTGTACTTAATTGTTATTTAAGTGAGAGAATTGCTGTTTTCAAAATGATTCAAATGCACAGAAAATCAACTCCTCTCTCATGAGTGAGAAATATATTACCTCTAGAGGTCACTATTTTCCAGCAATATTGTCTTCCTCAACCCTGTTCCCTGAAATTCTGTATAAGGAACTTTAGAAAGTATGTGCTTTTTAAAAAGGTTTCCATTTATCAATAAATAACGTAGATAAAATAATGATGAATATATTTTATAATTGACTAGGTAAAATAAATTAGCTTAATTGTTATATAAGGTGAATAAATAACAGCCTAGAATAATAGCTGACTCTTCAGAGTCAGAAAAAATATTTGATGTTAAGCCTTTATTTTGCTTTTTATGACAAGACACTTTGGACTATTAATGGTCCTCATTAATGCAATATATTGAGAAATACAAAATAACAGAGTTGATATTACAAATTTAATATTAAAAAACAGAGGTAAAAATTACTCTCAAAAGCTATCAACATTTTAAATTCTATTTGAGGAAAGAAAGATAAAATGGTTGTGTTCTGTACTATATCATAAACTGTCCATATTTGACTTCAAAACTTTTAAAATCAAATAGTTCTACAACCAGATAATTCTCTCTCGTATAATCAGATTTTGATTTATGGTAATAAATAGTAACATTTAGTCCAACCAGTGTGGCTCAGTGGTTGAACCTCAACTCATGCACCAAGAAGTCCTCAGTTCGATTCCCAATCAGGACACATGCCCAGGTTGTGGGCCCGATCTTTAGTGGGGGTCATGCAAGAGGCGGGCAGTTGATGTTCTCTTTCATCGATGTTTCTTTCTCTCTCTCCCTCTCCCTTTCTCTCTCTCTAAAATCAATATAGGAAATGGTAATAACAATAATAATAATAATAATAATAACATTTAAAGATGAACAACAGTTGGTCTTAAAATGCTACTATGTATGTTAATATGACACAGACATTTCTCAGTTGGTTCTAGTTCACTAATATTAGGACAAAGCAACAGACAAAGCAGACAAAAGAGAAATGGAGAAAGAAAATGAGAAAGTGGAGATGGAAGAGGAAGAAGAGATAAAGATAGGCAGAAGATAGAGGACAAAAAGAAGAAAGTAAAAATTGAACAGTAGTAAGTAGAGGAGGAGGAGGAAGAAGAAAGTTAGGCAAAGAAAACAGGAGAAAGGAACTGGAGGAAGAGAAAGTGAAGGAGGAAGAAAAGGAAAAGCAAAGCAAGCAAATAATAGAGAAAGAGGAAGGTGGGGAAGAGAAAAAGAGAACTGAAAAGAAGAGAAAAAAATAAAAAAAATTAATAAAAGAAGTTTCACAAAATAAAATAGAAATATATCATAATACATGTTATTATCCCCATAAGAATGAGAAAGCAAAAAGCAATACTCACAGTATTCTTTTTTTTGTTGTTACAGATGTTTCTCCTTTTTTACCCCATTGACACCCTCCTCCCCATCTCAACCGCCCCATCTGCGGCTTTGTTGTCCATGTCCATTGGTTATGCATACATGCATATAAGTTCTGTGGTTTATCTCTTCCCACCCCCCACCACAACTGAGGGTTGTTAGTCTGTACCCGACTTCCGTGTTTCTGGGTCTACCCTATTTCTCAGACTGTTATATTCATTATATTCCATATATAAGTGAGATCATGTGGTATTTGTCTTTTCCTTCTTGGCTTGTTTTACTTAGGAAAATACTTTCCAGGTCCACCCATGTCTTCTCAAAGGATAAGAGATCTTTCTTTCTTACAGCTGCATAGTACTCCATTGTGTATATATAACACCACTTTTTTATCCATTTGTCTAGTGATGGACACTTGGGCTGTTTCCAGATCTTAGCTATTGTAAATAGTGCTGCTAAAAACATAGGGGTACATATATTCTTTCTGATTGGTGTTTCAGGCTTCTTAGGGTATAATCCTAGAAGTGGGATCACTGGGTCAAATGGAAATTCAGTTTTTAATTTTTTGAGGTAACATCATCTTATTTTCCATAGTGGCTGTACCAGTCTGCATTTCCACCAGCAGTGCACTAGAGTCCCCTTTTCTCCACACCGTCGCCAACACTTGTTTGATGATTTGTTGATGGTGGCCATTGTGACAGGAGTGAGGTGATACCTCATTGTTGTTTTAATTTGCATCTCTCTGATGATTAATGATGTTGAGCATTTCTTCATAGGTCTCTTGGCCATTTGTTTGTCCTGTTTGGAGAATTGTCTATTTAGCTCCTCTGCCCATTTTTAAATTGGGTTCTTTGTCTTCCTTTTGTTGAGTTGTATGAGTACTCTATATATTTTGGAAATTAACCCCTTATCTGATGTATCATTGGCAATGATGTGCTCCCATAGAGTGGGTTGCCTTTCCATTTTGATGGTTGTTTCTTTTGCTGTGCAGAAGGTTTTTAGTTTGATGTAGTCCCATGTGTTCATTTTTTCCTTTGTTTCTGTTGCCTTAGTTGATGTATCAGTGAAAATTCTGCTCTGTATGATGTCTAAAATTTTGTTGCTTACATTTTCTTCTAGAATTTTTATGGATTCACAGGTCACATTTAAGTCTTTTATTCATTTTGAGTTTATTTTTGTGTATAGTGTAAGTTGATGTTGTAGTTTCATTTTTTTTTTTTTTTTTTTTTGCATGTAGCTGTCCAATTTTCCCAACACCATTTATTAAAGAGACTGTCTTGACTCCACTGTATGTCAAATATTAATTGAGCATATTGCCTTCGGTCTATTTCTGGGTTGTCTATTCTGTTCCACTGGTTTATATGCCTGTTCTTGTGCCAGTACCAGGCTGTTTTGATTACCATAGCTTTGTTGTATAATCTGATATCTGGTATTGTGATCCCACCTACTTTGTCCTTCTTTTTCAACATTGCTGTGGTTATTTGGGGTCTTTTGTTTCCATACGAACCTTTGAAGCATATGTTGTAGTTCTGTGAAATATGTCCTTGGTATTTTGATGGGAATTGCATTGAATCTATAGATTGCTTTGGGTAATATGGACATTTTAATGATGTTAATTCTTCCAATCCATGAACAAGGTATGTGCTTCCACTTTTTTATATCTTCTTCTATTTCTTTTTTCAATGACATGTAGTTTTTTGCAAATAGGTCCTTTACTTCTTTGGTTAAGTTTATCCCTAGGTATCATAATCTTCTTGCTGCAATGGTAAATGGGATTGTTTTTTCAGTTTCTCCTTTTGGTGTATAAGAATGCAGTCAATTGATTTCTTGACGTTAATTTTGTATCCTGCTACTTTGCCAAATTCATTTATTAAGTCCAGTAGATTTTTGATGGAGTCTTTAGGGTTTTCTATGCATAATATCATGTCATCTGCAAATAATGAGAGTTTCACTTTCCTTTTTCCAATTTTCCCTTTTATTTTTTCTTCCTGTCTGATTGCTGTGGCTAAGACTTCCAGTACAATGTTAAATAAGACTGGGGAAAGTGGACATCCCTGTCTTATTCCTGTTCTTAAGGAAAATGTTTTTAGTTTTTGCCCATTGAGCATGATGTTGGCTGTAGGTCTTTCATATATCGCCTTTATTATGTCGAGGTATGATCCCTCTATTCCCACTTTGCTGAGCGTTTTTATCAGAAATGGATGCTGGATTTTGTTGAATGCTTTTTCAGCGCCTATTGATATGATCATGTGATTTTTATTCTTCACTTTGTTTCTGTGATGTATCACATTTATTGATTTGCGAATATTGTACCAGCCTTGCATCCCTGGGATGAATTCCACTTGGTCATGGTGAATAATTTTTTTGATATATTGCTGGATTCGATTTGTTAGTATTTTGTTCAGGATTTTGGCGTCTATGTTCATCGGGGATATTGGCCTATAGTTTTCTTTCTTTGTAGTGTCTTTTTCTGGTTTTGGAATTAGGATTATGCTGTCCTCATAAAACGAGTTTGGAAGTCTTCCTTCTTCTTGAATTTTTTTAAATAGTTTGAGGAGAATGGGTGTTAGTTTTTTTTTGAATGTTCGGTAAAACTATTCTGTGAAGCCATCTGGGCCTGGGCTGTTGTTTGCTGGGAGAGTCTTGATTACCTCTTCAATTTCCTTAGTTGTTATTGGTCTGTGCAAGTTTTTATCTCTTCCCAGTCCAGTTTTGGGAGACTGTGTTTTCTGGAAATTTGTCCATTTCGCTTAGATTGTCAAATTTGTTGCCATATAGTTGTTCATAGTAGCTGATAATGATCTTTTGTATTTCTGTGGTGTCAATTGTTACTTCTCCACTTTCATTTTTTATTTTTTGCATTTGGGTTCTCTCTCTTTGTTTCTTGGTGAGTCTAGCTAATGGTCCATCAGTCTTGTTTATCTTTTCGAAAAACCAGCTCTTTGTTTCATTGATCCTTTGAATTGTGTTTTTGGTCTCTATTTCATTATTTCTGTTCTGATCTTTACTATTTCCTTCCTTCTACTTGTTCTGGGGTTTTCTTTTTGTTTGCTTTCTTATTCTTTAAGGTGCGAGGTAAGACAGTCAATTAGAAATTTCTCTTGTTTCTTGAAGTAGGCCTGTAGTGCTATGAACTTGCCTCTCATAACTGCTTTTGCTGCATCCCATAGATTTTGTGTTGTTGTGTGTTCATTTTCTTTGGTTTCCAGGAAGTTTTAAATTTATTCCTCAATCTCCTCAGTAACCCATTCATTGTTTAATAACATGTTATTTAGCCTCCATGTGTTCAAATGTTTTTGCATGTTCTTGTTGCAATTGATTTCTAGCTTCATGCCATTGTGATCTGAGAAGATGCTTGATATGATTTCAATCTTCTTAGAACTTGTAGAGATTTAGTTGTGTCTAATCATGTGGTTTATATTTGAGAATGTCCCATTTGAGAATAATGTGAATTCTGTAGTTTTGGAGTTTAATTATCTGTAGATATCTATTAAATCCATTTGGTCTAGTACTTCATTTAGAGTCCCTGTATCTTGCTAATTTTTTGTCTAGAGGATCTATCCAGTTGTGTCAATGGGGTGTTGAAGTCCCCTGCTATGATTGTATTGCTATCGATTTCTCCTTTGAAGTCCTCCAGAAGATTTTAAATATATTTTGGTGGTCCTCTATTGGGTGCATATATGTTTATCAAGGTTGTATCTTCCTGTTGGATAGATTCTTTCCATATTATGTAGTGGCTTTCTTTGTCTCTAGTTATGGTCTTCATTTTGAAATCTATTTTATCAGATATGAGTATTGCTACCCCAGCTTTTTTGTTGTTGTTGTTTTTTGCTTTCTGTTTGCTTGGAAAATTTTTTCCATCCCTTGACTTTCAACCTATGTGAGTCTTTTGTTGTGAGGTGGGTCTCTTGTAAACAATATTTAGATGAGTCATGCTTTCTTATCCTATCAGCTACTCCGTGTCTTTTTATCAGAGCATTCAGTCCATTTACATTTAAGGTGATTAGTGATATGTACTTACTTATTGCCATTTTTGTTTTGTTTGGTTGTATTTTTTTCCTATTTCTTCTACTAATTATAGCAGTCCTTTTAACATTTCTCTTAATGCTGGTTTGGTGCTAATGTATTCCCTTAGCCTTTTTTTTTTTTTTTTTTTTTTTTTTTTTTGGCATGGGAAGCTCTTTATTTGACCTTCTATTTTGAATGACAGCCTTGCTGGGTAGACTAGTCTTGGATTCAGACCCTTGTTTTTCATGACCTTGATTACTTCATGCCATTCCCTTTGGGCCTGTAGTGTTTCTTGTGAGATGTCAGCTGAGAGCCTTAAGGGGTATCCTTTGTAGGTAACCTGTTGCTTATCTCTTGCTGCTTTTAGGATTCTGTCTTTGTTTTTAATTTTGGGCATTTTAATTACTATGAGTCTTTGTGTGGGCCTGTTTGAGTTCTTCTTACTTGAGGCTCTCTGTGCTTCTTAAACTTGAATGCCTTCTTCTTTCACCAAATTAGGGAAGTTTTCTGTCACTATTTTTTTAAATATATTATCTAACCCTTGCTCATTTTCTTCTTCTTCGGGGATTCCTATGATGTGAATGTTATTTTGTTTCCAGTTGTCCCACAGTTCTCTTAAACTGTCTTCCTGTTTTTTCATTGTTTTTTCCTTTTGGATTTCTGATTCTTTGATTTTTTTCTACCTTGTCTTTTAATTCACTGATCCAGCCCTCAGCTTCCTCTACTCTGTTCTTTAAACCTTCCAATGTGTTCTTTATTTCTGATATGTTACTCTTGATCTCTTCTGGGTGGTTTTTAATTTCCAGTTGGTTTATTTTCAGCATCTCTATGTCCTTACTCATGCTGTTGAGCTTCCTCAAGATCATGGCTCTGAATTCTAGCTCTGTTAACTTGCCTGATTGCTCCACATTGGTATCATCTTCAGTGGAGGTCTCTTGTTCTTTCATTTGTCTTTTGTTTCTGTGTTTCACTATTTCGGGTATCACAGTGGGCTTTGTAGCATGCCAAGTTTTCCCTGTGGGTATTGGTGTTCTGCTGTTTGTGGCTTCCTCTCCTGGGTTTAGATGAGCATGGGAGGACCCACTTTAAACACCACTGTCTAGTCTTACTTTCCTGGTTTAAGTTGCTAGCCCAGGAATGGTACTGTTATTCTCTAGCTGTTTGCCTGGAGGTTAGCATTCCATGTTACTTGAAGAGTTTTGGGTCATTAGTTGATTGAAAAACTCCCTCAGGTCCTCAGCATAAGGGGATTTTTTGAGGGTGGGACAGATTCTGGTTGTTAGTAAGCATCAATTTGTATTTCAATGGCCCACAGGGCGGGGATGAATCTCCGAGGGAGGGGTTGCTGCCTCTCAGTCCCCAGAGCCCTGGGAAAGAGCAATATGGCCACCGTCCTGCATCTCAGGAAAAGCTCTGAGTGCCCTCCAAATCCTGAGTGTCCCCACACAGTTCCAGTCCAGTCTGCCCTCCCTCTGCCAGAGCCCAACGTGAGTGGCTGTGGCTATTTTAGCCTCTGTGCTGGAGCCACTTGGGAGTTTAACCCGAGGGCGCTGCTCACAGCTAAGGCTGCTGCTGAGCTGCTGACTGTGGACTCCCAGCCCCCGTCTTGTGCCTTCGCAAGCCTACCAGGTCGGGTCAGTGTCCCTGGTTATATGGTCCTCACCAGCTGCTTTTCTGTTGCTTTTTTCCTTCGATTTGTCTGTGTTTTAGTTGTAATTTCAGTTTGGTCCTGGGAGATGGTCTGTGTAGCTTCCATTCACTCTGCCACCATTTTGGAATCTCTCCACAGTATTGTCTATTAAATAGAGTAAAACCAAACTCTAAAAAATTGCCTGGAGATATTTGATCCTTATCCTGCTATCTAATTTTTTTTAATGTTTTTATTTATTTATTTATTATTTTTTAAAGACAGAGAAAGAGGGAAAGAGAAACATTGATATGAGAGAAAAACATCCATCTGCTGCCTCCTGCATGTTCCCTACAGGGTGTCAAGGCCACAATCCTGGTATGTACCCTGAATGGGAATTGAACTGAGACCTCTCAGTCCATGGGATGATGCTTAATCCACTGACCCACACCAGCCAGTCCTGCTATCTCATTTTTTCTTTTAACATTAATTCATTATAAATTAATCAATCAATTATTTTAACATTGATCAATTCCTTTAACATTAACTCATTGATAAATTAATCAAAATCAATTGTACATAGTAGTATTGTATGGCTTTAAAATGATTCTGTACGTTGTGACTAAATATATTGTCCTTTAATTTAATTTAAAAATTTTTATTGATTGATTGATTTTAGACAGAGACAGAGGAAAGAAGAGGAAGAAGAGAGAGCAAAACATCAATTTGTTGTCCCACTTTTGCATTCATTGTTTGCTTCTTTTTTTTTTTTTGTATCCTCACCCAAGGACATTTTTTCGATATTTTGTTCAGCTAGAGTGGGAGGGAGAGAGAGAGAGAGAGACATCGATGTGAAAGGGACACATCAAGTGGCTGCCACCCACACGACCAACTGAGCCAGGGACAAACTGCAACCGAGGTACATGCCCTTAGATGGAACCGAACCCGCGTCTCTCTGGACCACAGGCCAATACTCCAACCACTGAGTCAAACCAGCCAGGGCCATTGGTTGCTTCTTGTGTGTGCCCTGACTGGAGATTGGGCCTGCAACTTGAACTATGAGGATGATACTCTAACCAACTAGGCTACCCGACCCGAGTGTCCTTTGGTTTTATTCATTAAGTGTGCCAAAGTATATTTTGCCCATTGAAAGAACCAGATTTTGCTTCAGTAAACTATTCTACATTTTTCTAAAATAAAATAAAAAAATGTGTCTTAAAATAACTTTAAACTTAAAAGAGAGCTGTAAAGATAGTAGGTACAAAGAATTTTTATGCATGCCTTACCCTGCTTTCCCAAAGGTTAACACTTTACACGTGCATAGTGAAATTATCAAATGTAAGACGTTAATATCATTATGCTACAATTAGATAAAGATTTGATTAATATTTTCCCAGTTCTTCACAAATATCCTTTCTGCACTCTACAGTACAATTCATGGTATCATTTTGTATTTAACTATTATGTCTCTTCATCTCCTCTAAACTCTGACAATTCTTCATTCTTTCCTTTTTTGTATTCCTGAATTAGAAATTTTACTTCTTAAAAATACCAGTCTGATAAGTAAACATAAGACAAATTCATGTGAGGGTACAAGATCCTACAATTATATAATTTATGAAGAATAGCACAGAGGAAGTGACATAATGCAAATGAAATAGGGATAAAGGAAATAATGAGAGTTAAGCAAATTGAGAGTTTATTTCATAAAAAAACAACATGGGATTGAAAGTGTCTGGAATATAAAAATCAAGAGAGCTGGTGGTGAAAAAAATAAGTCTTAAATAAGAAAGAGAAGCCTGATCATTAAGGACCTTGAATTCTACAATAAGGAATCTGGAATTTTAGCTTGAAGGTACTAGATAGTAGATGAATAACAATTTGCTTCTTTGTTTGCTTGTTTCTTTGTTTCCATGATGAAGACTCTGGGATCATATGAAAAATAATTTAGAGTTAGATAAACTGGAAAGCAGGGAGAATAGTCAAGAAGTTTCTGAAAAGTTTGATGGAAAGATGGAAGTTGCTACATTGCGAAGCTAGATAATGCATCTATGGTTGGAAAACTAGTGTGAAGGAGAGGAGAAGTCTAGGATAAAGGCATTTATTTTAAGAAATTTGGAAGATGAATGCCTAATCAGTAGAGTGTTTAAGAAAACCAGTTTTGTATTTTTTGTCATTTATTTCCCATGCAGCCTTCTAGAGAGATATACACAGAGATACTTTGGGTAAATCAAAATCTTTATTTATATAGAGAGCTCTGGCTTCTCTAGTCAGCCATATAAAACCACCACTATGGCTATTTCAAGAAGAAAACACATCCTGAGAATTAAAGCCTTGCTCAGCCTTCACTAGGACTATTAAAGTCAAATTAAGCTAGATCATTTACTGGTTTTTAAGACGGGTGAAGGGCAGAAATCCCAGCTGCTTCCATCTCCAAAATGAATAAGACACACGAGCTCTCCCAGAAGCCATCACAAAACTCATGTCTGCCCAATGCCCACAGATCTGCCTGCCACCAGAGAATAATGCCCTCTTCTCTTGTACCTTCCATTAATTGTGCAAGAGCTGCTTATTGGTGGCCAGTCTAACCTAGTTTCCCCCTAAAAGGAGACTCTAGATAATTACATTCCTAGGGTTCTTACTGATTTGCGGGGTTGTGTGTGGGATACTGCTGCCCTGACAACCAACCATCTAGACAGCCCTATTACTCTTTCTAGTTTTCTACTCTGCTGAGCTTTGACGAATGACTGGAAGCCATTTGTACTAATACTAGAAGCTGGCCTATATAACTTACCCATATTTGATTTTTTGCCTTTCTAAAAGATGAAGACATCTAAGGCAAACTGTATATAGAAGACTATATCAGAAGAACTAAGGTAGATCTAGGTAATCAAAATCAGCCATTAAAATTTTGACCATAATTCTTCTATGCTTGAGTTGATAATATTTATGTTTATATATTGTTAAATAATGTAGTAAATAAATATCATTAGTTTTAAAACAACAAATCAATTGACATTCAGTTATTTTAGAGCAGTATTGTATTTTATTCAGTAAGTTCAGCATCACAAATGTAACCCTTCTCTGTCACAGGCACTCTGTCTGGCGATAGCTTTTTAAACCTAATGTGGGTGCTGATAACAGTATCTGGAGGTAATACCAAAGATTTGGGAAGGAAGGAAACATACCTCCTTTGTCTTAAAGCAACAAGAATACCACAACCAATATTTTCAAATATGTTTACAAGTACGCTTACAGATACTAAAGTTCTGTACTAAAATGTATATAAAAATACTCTTGCTGAATTTAAAAATAAATGAGATAGATAAATTTTTACTCCAAATAGAATGTTGCAGTAATTTTTGAATTCAGTCTTAGTTGTAATTTTTCAAAAGCAATATTGACAAATATATGTCGCATAGAGATTTAGCTTTAAGAGTTTTCAGCAAAGTCATGAATCAACCGCTGTATTTTTTAGGTGGAATCTCTATGCAAGATGTCTTAGTAAACAGTTTTCTGTCATGTGAAAATAGAACTTATGTGATTCATGTACTGTTTAGAAATTTGGCTGGTTTTACCCAGATTAAGCAACTGGACAGAGAAATGTGCCATAGGCAGAGATGGGAGCCTGTAATTCTGTGCATTTATTTTCCCCAGAGAAATGGATCGTGAATAATAAGCAGGCCAGACATTTCCCTTTATCTTGCATTCTGTTCTCACATACTCTGCCAGCCCGTCTTCTGAACACATCATCTCACTGTTCAGCCAAGTTGTAAGACCATCTGGTGCACTTAGCATTCCAGAAAACTGTGAGATTCTGGGAAGCAGTGGTCTCTAAGTGCCTAAATAAAACACTCTCATCTAGGCTAATAACTTCACAATTTTATGTTCATCTAAATGTAGATCATTATGTTTAATTTTTTACTTCAATATCTGTATACGTGTGTATGCATGTGTGTGTGTGTGTGAGCATGTGCTGCATGTCTGTGTTTTTGACAGTTGAGACTTTGTGGAACTTGTTAAAAGATTTGAATCTTAAATGTGTTGTGCACAAATATACAAAATAACGTTATAAATTTTAGGAAACTCATTTCATCTCAGTTAACTGTTAATAATTAAGAAAATAAAAATGGAACTCAATTTTCCAACTCCAAATATGTTCTTCATGAAGTCTTCTCAATTTTAGTACATGGCAACTTATCTTGATCTAGTTCAGCAAAAGCCTTGGAGTTTTTGTTTTTTTTTCTCTTTCTCACTTTTAGCTGTTTCTTCTGTTGCTACATCAAATGATAAGCACAGCCTTTTATTTCAGTTTTGAAATATATGCATCTTCTGACCTTTTTTTCCTCCTATCCTAACCAACATAATATCTCATTTAGAATATTGCATTCACCTCCCAGCTTGTCATAACCTTACCCTTGCTCCTTAGACCTATTCTTGACTCAGTAGTCCAGTGTGACCACTTTTAAATGTAAGTCAGATCATGCCACTCTTTGAATCAAGTTTACCAATGACTTGCCATCTTAATCAGATTAAAAGATTAATCATTGCCCATAAATTACTAAGTAAGTCTCTCCTAAATGACTCTCTAACCTCATCTCCTATAATACTTCCTTGCTATTGTTCTCTTCAAAGCTTCATTTCTCTGCATCCAGGAGGTCATTTACAATTCAACCCCAAAAGTTATTGATTTATCTCCTGAAACAATTTTTTACACCCTTTAAGTCACTGCTCAAAAGCTATAGTGTCAGAGTTTTTTCAATCGCTCTGTATAAAGTAGCAGTTCCTGTCCTCTGCTCTCCTGTCTTGCCTGGTTGTATCATTCTTCATAGCACTTTTTAATCTTCTGACATATCATCCACCTGATTTTATTAAATAAGACATCGTTAATTATAAAAAATATATATACACATTTATATAGCACTTGTATAAATTTTATTCACCTGTTTTAAATAAAACATCTTTAATTATAACAATTATGCAAGTCTATATAGCACTAATTCAAAAAGAGCTTATAGTTAAACTTTGATATATTGCCTTTTTATTGACATTTTTATACTTTTTAAAGGAGTTCTTATATACATACTTAGATAGTTTTAATCATTTATTTAATCTTGTGGAAAATTAAATTAAGGCATTCCTACATTTTTTTTCACTGAAATATTTTCTGATTCAGCATTTTTAATATCCAACATTTTTTCCATAAAATGATGTACTTTGTAACGTCACGAAATTTGGAGATGCAATATTTCTTAAAAGTTTGTCCTTCTCAGTCCCTCTGACTTTCTTCAAAACAGCTGACACCCAGTGTTTATAGGTACTTTGCAAAAAATCTTACTCTAGGTGATGTGGCTGAGCCCGGTCCCCACAGAACACTTTATATTGGTCACTTATTGCTGCCTGGCAGACGACTGAAATATCTCAGTGACATCCAATAACGAAGTCACTTGGCAAAGTCAGCATCAGAGGGATGGAGAAGTGTGCTCTTCTCATAGAGGCCAGGAGTGGTGTGTGGGTGCTGCTGACAAGGGGATTATTATCTGTTGAACAATAATTATACCTACATATCACAATGGCGGTATTTTTAGGATCTTTCTCTTGACTTGGTCACATTCTCCAGTAAACATTCTTCTGGTCTTCTTGTTAGAGGCTAAAGGCCTGGCTGTCAGAGTTTGAGAGACAAGTGTTACAATTGCTCCAAGTTGAATATATCACCTTTTACTTAATAACCATGTGAAGTATGGTCCCTGTATCTTTGATCGTGCCTGAGGTCTCTGGATCCAGAGATTCTCCATTTCACCTACTTTAGAGAGTAAAACCCCAGACTTCTGTCCTGCTATGTGAAGTGACTTAGATCTGTGTATTCAACTGTTTATTGCATATATTTTCAATCTTCCCATGTATACCTTTTTCTTCTTCACTGCTTACAGTTAAACCTGATTGAATCACTTAGTGTTTTGCTCTGTCACAAAGCTCCCAAAACGCAGTGACTGAAATGGCAAGCATGATCTGAGCTCAGTGACTGAGGCGGAGCTCCATTGGAACGGCTCCTCTCTGATTCCTGTGTTCCTGGCAGACCTTCCTGGTGTTGCTGTCTCAGCTGGAACATCTCTCCATGTGGTCTCTCATTCTCTAGCACAGGCTGGTTCACTTGTCAGTCGCATTTCAAGAGAGCGTGAGTGGAAGCTACATAGTTTCCCGTGTCCGGGCTCAGGCCTCAAACAAGATCACTCCTGTCACACTTTAGGTAGCAGCAAGTTCAAGGCTCACCCACATTCAAGGAGTGGGAAACTACACCCCACTATAGCTACAATGCACGTGTGGCCATTGGCAATCTACTATACCAGCGCATCGAATCCTGAAGACGTGGAGGTTTGTGTGAAAGAAAGCAGGCGTTTCACAGATTTCCCCACCAAAATATTCAGTTCCTTAGGTCTCCTAACACAATTCCCATGGATCCATTAGAGTTTTGCCAACCTTATCAGTAGCTGTCTTCTCTGCTACTGAGTCAGTCCTTCTGGGTTTGTGCCACCTCCTGTGCCTCAGATTAGCACAGAACAGAAACCTTCGTGTATCTCATTTAATTTAATAAACTCTTGGGAAGAAACGGTAAAAAGCAGGATTTCTTACCTTTGTGATAGCATGGATGGACGTGCAGATTATTATGCTAAGTGAAATAAGCCAATCAAAGAAAGATACATGTCACACTATCTTACTTACATGTGGAATCTAATGAACAAAATGAACGGATGAGCACAATTGGTCTAGAGGCACAGATGCACGGACCAGACGAACAGATTTCAGAGGGGAGGGGGGCTGAAGGAATGGGAAGACATTAACCAAAGAACAAAGATGTATATATGGGTAGCCATGAACACAGAGAACAGTGTGGGGAAGGCCTGGGGTGGGGGGAAGTACAGAGGCTGAGTGGAGGTGGGCTAAGGGGAGAATGGGGGACATCTCTAACACTGGCAATAATAAAACAAAAGTTTTTTAAAACGCTTTTGTGAAATTCAGTATCTTTAACTTGAAGACACTTATCACTCCTCTATCTGGAAAATTCCTGTTTAGCCTTCACCAATGTACCTTAAGGCTCCCAGTTCAGTGAAAATGTCTTTAACCGTCTCACAGGTAGATTTGATCGTTTTGTTTTTTTTTTAATTTCTATGCTCATTTATGAGGCTATCGTTTTATTTACACACTCAACTAGAATGGCATTAACAAAAAGGAATGGTGGTTAAAGTGCAGGCTGTAGATTCAGACGCTGGGTTCCCACCTCAACGCCACCACGTACTAGCTGTGTGATGGTGGCACATATCCTAAGCTGTTCGCACCTGCTCCCACTTCTGCTACGTCATTTTCAGAGTTGAAGAAATTCATCCATGTAAATTGTTTACAATACCACTTGGTACAAATTGAGGGATCAGTAAGTGGCATTTATTATTAATATATAATTGTGTCTAAGACTGGAAGATGAGCTCATTAAGGATATCAATTACATATCACTCACTTCACAAATCGAGGGGGGTTCGGTGTCATAGCTCAGTATTTGCTGCTTGAATAAGGGGATGTCATAGTACCCCATGAATCTCACAAAGCCTCCTGTGTGACCCTACCCTAGCCTGTTCTTTCATTCTTTTAGTCCCTGGATTTTTTGCCAGGGAGATCAAATGTGGTATTCTGCTAGACCCTGATTTTCCTATTTTATTAGCCTATCGATATCCTAAATGCTACATTTTCAAACACATTTGCATACTTGATTTTTGATAGGCCCTGAGTCTATCTCCTGCACTTACAAGTAATTTTCTGTATAATAATTAAAATGTATGCTGTCTCTGTACCAGGCTTTAATGATACAAAATATGTTTTGCTTTGTTTCTTCCTATCACAAAATTATTGGTATCTCAAAGTTGAAGAGGTACCTTCTGGTTTCCCGTATTCAAGAAGGAACAGACATAATTCACTTTCAGACTGTTCGGCAATTTACTCGTGTTATTTAGTTAATAAACAGGATTGAGACAGAGTTCCATGATGATGTCCATCACCAGAAGTTCCACATCTTTACAATATTTGAACATCACATGGACATATACTGTTTCATTTATTCCAGACTACTGCCTGGTGAGATGTATTTCTCTTGCTCATTTCATAGAGGAGGGAACAGAGGCTCAAAGAGACAAGTGACCTCTGCCAAAACTGACAAGTAAAGTTAGTTGTTAGACACCATCCCAGGGAGGAAACGCTGATTTTACCCTGTAGCTCCCTTTGAGCATTGGGGAAGTATTTTACCTGGAATTCTAAGGAAATTGCAGGTCATTCAGAAGAGGAAAATTGTATGCCCAAGGAATGTGCCATTCAAGTGTTGGCTCCATGTGGGCTGAATGGATATCTTACTAACTGTCCTTAGAATAGTGTTCACACAGCAAATCCCTTGTTAAGTATTTGTTGAATACTGAATAAATATACAATGTGATGAGTATTTAAGAGAACGATTAATTCTATTTCTCTGGTTGCTTACATCAAAATCCTTGGTTTGAATTTTACTTTTCTCATAGACCCCTTTTGTGGGTTGAGTTATCTTTCTCCCAAATTCATGTTAGTCTTGACCCCCAATATCTCTGAACAAAACCTTATTTGGAGATAGGATCTTTGAAGCAGTAATCAAGTTAAAATGAGGTCATAAAGGTGGACTTTATTCCAACATAAATGTTACCCTAATTGAAAGAAAAATTTGGAGACAAACACATGAACATAATGTGAAAACCACGTGAATAGACACAGGGAGAAGATGGCCAATGCAAGCCAAGGAAAGAGGCTTAGAATAGATCCTGCCTTCATAACCCTCCGAAGGAAACAACCCTGCTAACACTTTAATTTGAAACTTTCAGCTTCCAGAACTTTTAGAAGATCAATCTATTTTGTTTAAACCACTAATTCTTGGTGTTTTATTATTGTAGCAAACTAATATAGACCCTGATTCCTATTGTTACTACCTTTAAAATACATTCATAATCTAGCCACTTCTTACTACTCTGTCTCTCTTACTCTAATGCACACCACCATCAGCTCTTGCCAAGATTATTCAACAATCTCCTAACTGATCTCCATGTTTCTTTCCTTAGCCTTCTAGTTTTATTTTTCAGAATACACTGTTCCTTTGAATGTATGTTAGATTCATGATACTCCTCCAAATTTTTAGAATTTCCCCATCTTTACCATGAGTGAAAAACAAAGCCCATATTTGGGCTGATAAGACCACACACAATTGAGTACTCTGTGTTTTCTCTGATCTTATTATCTATTCTTCTCCATTTCTTCACCTATTTCTAGGATCTGTTCCACCCATACTTGCTTCCTTGCTCTTCTTTGCACATACAAATAATGTGTTTGCCTCTGGGTTTTTTGTTGTTGTTGTTGTTCAGATAGAGTAGGAGGGAGAGAGAGAGAGAAACATCAATGTGAAAGGGACATATTGAGTGGCTGCCACACACACGACCCAACCAGGACCAGGGACATACTGTAACCAAGGTACGTGCCCCCAGTGGGAACTGAACCTGGGTCTCTCCAGACCACAGGCCAACGTTCCAACCGCTGAGCCAGACCAGCCAGGGCTGCCTCTGGGTTTTGTACTGATTGTTCCTATCCCTGGAATGCTCACCCCTGAGAGAGCTGAATGACTCTTCCCTTGACTTCCCTCAAGTTTTTATTCAGATATCACTTTGTTGTCAACTGTCTATTGACCATATTCTACAACATAGCACCTCACTCTCTCTTAATTTTCCATTTCTCTCACCTAAATTTATTTCTTTCCTTAACACTATCACTCTCTGACAGAGTATATAAAGATTTAAACAATTCACAAAGAAATAAAGCAATAATTTAAAGTGATGCATGGTATTTTCTCACATGTGAATTAAGCACATCATTGAATTTAAAAGAGAAAATGAATATTTATGTGCCATTTCATGTAATCAGCAGTGGGAGTTCCTAGTTTCTAGAAATATGAATAAAACTCATCTACTGCTATCTGGTTGCTTACAGTCTAGTCAGGAAAGTGGTTCTAAAAAAGTGGTCTGATGGCATCTCTATGTCTCAGGAAAAGCGTGGCGGATTTCATAGAGTAAGTAATCTGAATAGGACTTGAACAATATGCAAAAGGTCGGGATGAATAAAAGAGAACAGATATTCCCATCAGAGAACCAGCATGCACAAAGACAGAGAACTGAAGCAGGGATGGCAAGCTAAGCAGCTGATTGGCTAGGACAGAAAGAACCCAGGATGTCTTCTAATGATTTCATTTTAAGCGTATCTTTGGATTTCAAATTAAAACAAAGTTTGAAAATACATTTTATCTTTCCAAATAATTATTGTAGAGTGATATAACTATGCAAAAATATCTGCTACTGTACAATCTGTTTTAAATAGGTTTTATTTGATAACACTAATTGGAGTATGCTGTAGAATTTCTTCATACCTCCTCATCTTCATTTGAATGAAGCAGTCATGTTTTAGTTGAGTCTGATCAAGCAAAGGATGTCATTTTTAATTAATGGCAAGTCATTAAAAATTAATGACAATCCTATTACTGTGTAAAAATTAAAGAATATTTTGCTACTTTCCTTCATTTTTGCCAAGTGTATGGAATAAGCAAGTCCAAATAAATGTTTGTTTTTATGTTTTCTAAAACTCCATATTTTCATCCTCTATTTGAATCATGTACTCTCTTTTTACTCTTATCACCTGTTTTGTTAATATAATTGCATTTTGTGTAAGGAATTCCAGTACATACATATGTGTCTCCTGCAATGCTGGGTAAAAAATAAAAAATGCAATGCATTTACATTGAAATTAAGTAACCTAGAAAATATAAACATTTCTAAATAAATTGCTTGTCAGAAATAATCTTTCAAATACAAGGCATTCAAAAGTTATTTAATTGCAGTGACTTCTTAAATATAAAACTGTCTAATGACAATTAAATATCTTTGTTTTATTTCTACATGTTATCTAAAAATAAAAGAGTAAGATGATCTAAAATGGATCTGTTTACTAAAGTATGCCAAACAGGTATAAATTTAGTTTTGCTCAGCTTAAAAGATTGGCTTCCATTTACAATCCTTATTTACATCTCAACACATATTTAATTTTATCAACTAGTGTGGGTTTTAAAGATTTGACCAAATTATCTTATAATATGAGGAAAGTAAATTTATAAAACTTCAATTTTGAGTGCTGCGTATTTGAAACAACTGCATTTATTAAAAGGATGTGCTATTCCAGCCATTGTGTGACACTGTAAGAAAATGTGCTTCTATTACCTTATTTCATTACATTTAACTTTTAAAAGAATTAGTATAATTCATAGTAATATAATATAACAGCACTATTTTGTAGATGGTTTTGGCTTCAGGTTGCTTTAGAAATGGTTTCAAGGGATATAAAAAGTCCAAGTGCCAGAGTGAGGCTGGGTACGTAGTTGGACAGCTATCAATGCTTTAGGCAGTAAATGAAAACATCTGATAGACAGTACTTCTAAAAATCAGAATCTTCAACCTCATTGCAGCATCTTGAGCCAAACACTGCTCTGGTAATATCTTTAAAAATTCCTAGTTTTACATTACTCCATTTAAGCTAATTTGCCATTTGATGGTTCTGTTTTAGATTGAAGACAAGACTTTCTGCATACATTTGAAATAAAAATGAAATAAAAATTATTTTAAAAACATCGACCAGTATCACAGAAAATAAAATCAGTCACTCTGCCAATGAAATGACATTATTCAAGATGGCCAATAGGCAACTCTAAATATAAGATTATAGTAATTTTCTAGGCAATTCAGTTTCTCTTTAAAACAAAATCAAATTTTCTGGCTGGTGTTAAAATGAATTTCTAGGCCCAAGCTGAAGCCTCTCCTGCCTGGGGTGCCACATCAGCAAATGAAAACTTAGATATCTTCTATGTTCCTGTAATTATTCCACCTGACCAGAAATCCAGTAGGTATTCTTGGCCTGACACAAGAGGGACCAGCCCAATGATAACAATTTTATTAGAGATTAATGTTTTTATATCCTCACTAATAGTTGTAATGGCCCTAGGTTGCCACAATTCCAATGAGGGATAAATGGGTGGGTCAGATCGGAAAGCAGCAAATAGTCAGCAGGCTTACAACTTTATGTCCAGAAGGATCTAGCTATGGATGTGGTTAGTTGCCCATGGAAGTGATAGAAAACAAGTAGATTAGAACGTTAATATTTTATTGAGGAAATTCTATTATCAAAGAAAACACAAACCTGTTCTATAACAGCCTTTGTCTAGTCCTTGAATTCAGCAATACTTGTTATCAATCATGAATCAGCAGAAAGCTGTCTCAGGAAGTTGTTTGGCAAAAAGGGAAGCAAACAAATAACTTTAGATACAGCTATTGTGGATATTAAATAATGAGGAATCTCCCAGAGAGCAAAGCCAGAGCCATGGAAACAAGATAAAAGGGAGTTACCAGCAGAACATCATAGGCACCCTAATGAGATAAGCAAGAAACTGTATATACATTAAATATCTCTATTATTTCAGCTTAAATTGAATATATGTTTTAATAATAATGGAAAATAAATTAATTGTGAATGTTTATGAGCAGTTTAACTACTAAATACTGAAACATCAAGTGATTACAATTTATTTATAGTTTTATTTTATTGAGCCTTAACATTGTTCCTTAACATTATATAAATTTACTTTTCTTGAAATTCCCAAGTAGAAATTGCAAGAATGTTTTCATAGTAGAGGCATTCATATACAAATTTTAATATTTGTGGAATACAAATTCATTTAGAATGTCTAGGATAGGGCTTCTTAATCTTCATACTATTGCCATTTTGGATGGACATTTTTTCATTGTAGGAGGCTGTGCTGTGCATTGTAGGATATTTAGAAGCATCAGTTATTTCTCCACACTAGATACCAGTAACATCTCCTTGACAAGCAAACATGCCTCTGGACATTAATAAATGTCTTGCTGGAGTCAAGTTCTCTCCTATGAAAGTCACTGTTTTAGAGCTCTTTAAATCCTCTCCCAGACTTCTTCCAGACAGCCTCTGTTCTTGCTGAAAGACTTATTAAATTAGAATATAGTTCATATTTTTGTTTCCATTAAAGGGCTTTCTAACTATATTTTAGGAAGTCTTCACTTTCTTTACCTGCTTGGTAAGAAAAATTAAAGATATATTTTTTTCAATTTATAACATTTTTCTTCACCATGTTTGAAATAGGTACTTCTGGAGTACAAGAGCCAACACTTCTCTCTACAAGTGACAGTCTTCTTCAGTGCCTGTTCAAATTATTGAGAAACAGTAACAAAAAGCAAGAAAAAAAAATGAACACAAAAGAAAAATGTCATATTTTATCATGTGAGTTCTGCTTTTTGTAGTACCAATTATATGACAACATTCTAGCTGTAGCTCTATACCAGCTTTGTCTCAATTTTGTTTTTCATAAGTAATGTAAAAACAGAAAATTGCACTTGAAGAACAAGTAGTCTGTACCCAGTGGCTCACATTGACCCTGATATTGGAATGCTGCAGAAGAGATGTCACATTTCATGTTTTTATGCATAAAAAAGGTACAGATTTCATGACCCACAAGACAGAACTCAAATGAATAAAAAAACAAAATAAGTTCAGTTTTTATCTCCAAACTCTCTTGAAATATAATATTTAAAACATTTAATGCTAATGCATCAGTTTTGCAAATTCCTTCAGGTATTATGCATTTTCCTATATCTGGGAAAAAAAGGAAATGTTGAAATCAGTGGTTATACTGGTTATATGTTCCCTCCATCAGAAAACAAAGAGATTGTAGTTTTTGCTTTATTTTGTTGTTTTTACACATGTATAGAGAACACAAAATATCAGATTGTTTTTAAAGTATTAGTGACTATGAAATTATGAAGGCTAAAAAAAGGAAAGAATTTGTTAGAACAACTGTTGTAATGAACTGTAATTGATATCTAAATAACCTATGAGCTTTAGAAACACGACTTGTTCTTGTTCTTACTCTTTGAATTGATGTTGGGTGGTCTATCAGAAATCAGTCAATGACACTTCTGACTTTTAACTGTTCTTAGATGGTGCCTTCCTCAATTTTTCATATCATCCGTAAAGTACAAAAGGCTATAAAACAAGTAGTAACTCTACTCATTTGATAACTTTTATTCTCTCTGGCTCTTAATGGCAGTTAATCTTCTAGGCTTTGACAATAAAAGTGAAATCTATGTAAGGATTTATTATCAACAGTAAGGTAGTCACTGGAAAATGCTATTCTCCCTGGTTTTAAAAATCTATCCATGTCATATGTTACACACCAAACTATTCAGGGGATAGTTTTTTTAAACGTATTTTTGGAGAGAAGGTTTTCTGAGGATCTGATTTGCAAGTGTTATAGAACTCTGGCAAGGCATGTCCTATTTCTTGAATTTATTAAACATTTATTTAGCATCTAGTATGTGCCAGGCATTTCTTCACTGTAATAAATTCTATGAAGAGAGTAAACAGAGGGATGTGATAGAGAGTAATATGAGAGAAAGTGTGATTTATACAGGGTAGTCATAGAACTCATAAAAAATATGATATTTAGACTGAAACTTAGTTTACAAGTAGGCCACAGGCATAGAATAGTTGCAATAAACAATCCAAACTAAAAGAAACTGATGAAAAAATTCAAGAGTGGATTGAGCTTTGACCTTCAGAAATAAAAGAAGGGCCATGCTTTTGACAGATAGTAGGTAGTGAGAGAAACAATAAGAAAAATAAAACACTTAAAAGTGCTAAAATATTCTAAATAACAGATAGAAAATCATAAATATTACTATTGAAAAAATAAGAACAAATATTACTATTGAAAGACAAATCTATGTATTGCCGAGACAATTTTTTTTTAAGCAAGGTAATTTGTGTTTACTGTAATTGTTAGTAATATCCAAAATGGCTTTTTCTAAAACATGAAAAGTAGCCCTGGCCAGTTTGCTCAGCGGTTAGAGCGTCGGCCTGCGGTCCGGAGAGACCCGGGTTCGGTTCCCGCTAAGGGCACGTACTTCGGTTGCAGTTTGTCCCCGGCCCTGGTTGGTCGTGCAGGTGGCAGCCACTCGATGTGTCCCTTCACGTCGATGTTTCTCTTTCTCTCTCCCTTCCTCTCTCTCCCTCCCACTCTATCTGTACAAAAAAATGGAAAAATATCTTCGGGTGAGGATAAAAAAATAAAAAATAAAACATGAAAAGTAGCTTCTGGAGATTTTGCAATTGTCAATAATTGAAAATTTTAGAAACTATAAAATCATCCTATGCAAGGAATATTTAAATTTCACATACATTTTTTGTTGCTTTGTTCATTTGACACATTTACTTTATTTTTGCCATTTCTGAACTCTCCCTGTCATTATAAGGGAGAAGCTGAGTGTCAGTTTGAGAGGGCATATGAACTTGAGGCAGAACCTGAGAAAGACAATTTTTGTGCTAAAAAAAAAATGGTGAAGTTGAAAATATGTGGGAAATCAGTCTGGCCATGAACAGGAGCTAACAAGATAGAGTTCTGAGAGAGGTCAGAGCAACTACGTGACAGATTGAGGGAACGTTTCAAAAGGTAAGAAGTGCATGATGAAATTCTTTATTTCTACTACAGAAATTTAATAAAATGTACATGGAAGACCACAATTGCTAATATATTGATGGAATAAATGAGCTGAAATTCTTCTGCAAAACATAGAGATTCTTGTTCAATATATAGTTTAGTAATTAATACATTTATGATTAAATTTATAAGATTGGAAAGAAAATTGTCAGAGATCAAGAAAGAAACAACTGTGACTATTTAGAAAGAAATGCTGGTGCTATCCTATTAAAAACTTTTATCCAAATGACTACATAGGGAGCTACAAACAAAGCTTAAGCAAATGGTGAACTGGTTGAGATGACCATACCGCAGAGGAGAGTCAGGAATTAAGCAGCATGCTAAGGGAGACTGAGCAAAGGGCCGAAAAAATATTCGTCATTAGGGTAGGAATAAGGAAACTTGGATTCAATGGAGAAAAGCACCTCCCTGTGAGGTAGCTGGCCTGCAGGAAGATATGAGGCCTGAGTTCACACTCTTTAGTAGTCTATGAACCACAGAGGACAAACAACGTAATTTTCCCTTCATTTAACTGTCCCAGGTATATGGCAAAGGCAAAAGCAAACCTCTCCTGGATGAAAACACCCTGAAATAGACCTTAAATAATGAGAGACATTAAACATATGATCAAGTACTAGACATCACAAAGCATAAGATTATACAAATTTTCTTTCATGAGGAGAGTACACAAAACATTCTTATAATAATATCAGACTTGAGAAGACTTCAGATACAAATATCTTGCTTACAGATTATTATAGTTGATATTTTAAGGAATTAAAATTTTGTTAAGAATTATGAAAGTAAAAAATGACAAAATGTGTTTGAAAATGACAAACAAAACCTCCCAAATTCAGATAATAATTTGTCAAGAATGATAATATTTTAAATTAAAATTAACAGGCTTAAAAAGCAGATTTGACACAGCTGACAAAAGAGATATTCCTTTAGTACAAATCTTTGAGAAACTTCATATACAGGGGTGGGCAAAAGTAGGTTTACAGTTATTTGTATAAAAATACAATTATTGATAAATAAGGGTAAATTCTGTGTTTCATGTACTCACAATTAATTTTGCCCACCCCTGTATTTTCTCCAAAGATGTATCAAATTAGACCAGGTGAGGCTAATTACTACTTACTCTAATTATTGTTTACTACACCTGTATATGTACCTATCTCATTATAATGTCATTACCATAAGATAGATGTCCTGCTGTTAGGGCCAGCAATTCATGCATATACATGTTTGAAATGTTAGCCTTACTTGATTGAATTCAGCAGTGTTCATGTTTTTGCTTTGTTGTTTCATTTTATTTTATTTATTTATTTTGTGCTTCTAAGAATGTGAACACTCCAGAATTTCCATCTTATTTTCCCTTGATTTGCCTATGCGTCCTCTCTCTCTCTCTCTCTCTCTCTCTCTCTCTCTCTCTCTCTCTCTCTCTCTCCCCCCCCCTCTAGCTCTCACTTTTGATCTTACTCTCAATCTCTTAACTCTTCGCAGATTCTTTATGGTTCCTCATGAATGTAAATCCTCAACATCTTAGATTTCTACAAACAGAACTTAATACTCCTCTCTTCACTATAGAAGGAAGGAAACTGTTCACTAATACAGTTAAACTGCCATCTAAGATTTGGCAATGAAAGGGAGTAATGTAGAGTTTTTGTCTTATATTAGCATCTTTAAAGTCTAACATAATTTCTAGATTTTATCTAAAGTTCTTACTCATAAGTTATACCAACTGATGCTTTAGGATAGAGAAAATAAAATGTGATTGTAATAAAATATTTTAGACAGAAAGCAATAGAACTAAAAACCCTTTATAGTGAGAATTAAAATATTTATATAAATATCAACTTATCCACCAATAATATGCACACTTCATTTTACCTCTTCAGTATCTAATGATAATTCTGATCTTGCAAATACTTTGCAGAGCTGCTCTTCCTAATGCAGTAATTCTGATTAGTCTGTTAGCTCTTACAATTTTCAGAAGTTTGGATGTTGAACTCCTCCATATCTCCTTAAAGCCATTGAGGTTATCGGGCTAGTAAATAATGTATAATTCTACACTTGACTAGAAGAGATACTGTGCAGATGTGTGCTAATATTTTTGCAAGGATAAATGAAGGGATAACTACAATGGGGAATAATTGTAGAAATAACAACAATTTAAAAGAAAATACATTTATGATTATAAAACTGTCCCTCTAAATATTAGGAACTTCTACATGTTCCTCTGAAAAAATATATATATTGGTTTCTTCTAAGAATATTCTACAAAATTTCAAAGGTTATTATTTTTCTATCTATACCATAGTTTTTATGGCTGATTTTTAAAAGTTAGTCTGGATTTTTAAAAATTAATTATTTACAAAAGTAATTTTATAGGACTCTTGACCTTTAAAATAGTTTTGAATTCATGAAGGCTATAACATATAAAAGTCATTGTAATAATGTCAGTACTGTATATATCTTTAGTAACATTTAGAAGTATATCTTAAACATTATTCCTAGAGCCCTCTTTGGAAAACCTTAATCTTTTATATGTATATTACATTTAGTGCATTTCAGGAAGTTCATCCAAATTTATTGGATTTTTAGGCCTGGATTTCTCAAGGGGCGGGACTTTCTTGGAGGTTTTTTGTAGATAGAACATATAGAATAAACTTTGTTTAGGCTCTTCAACAGCATATATCTTCTCAAATATGAAATGTAATAAAAAGGTTTATCTGGAAACTGAAATATAAAAAGAAGAGTAGTATATATTATCGATGGCCCAAACTTCTAAAATATAGAGCAAGAGATCAACTGGCCCTGGCTGGGTAGCTCAGTTGGTTAGAGCATCATCCTATGCCCCAAGATTTTGGGTTTGATCCCAGATCAAGGCACACACAAGAGGCAATTAGTGAATATACAGATAGGTGGAGCAGTGAGTTGATGTGTCTCCTTCTCACCCCTCTCTCAAAATTAATCAATAAATTCAAAAACAAAAACAAAAACATATTGACTGAAGTTCTTATGACTGAGATGTCAACAAGTAATAGTGGTCTTTAGTGAGGTTGCAGATTCAAATACCTGCATTAGCCTGATCGTGAATGTATAGCAAAGATGGTCTGCTGTTGTCTGTCGTGATGAGGAACAGAAAAGACCATGTCCCTTTATCTGTTATCCTTAGCACAGCTTAGGAATATAATACTCATCATATTAGTCTACAAAGTTTTGAATACTGAATAATGATTCATTTAATTAAAACTACTAAAATATTTGAAAATTAAAAAAAAATACTCACCATACTCATTTATTTAACAGATATATACTAAACCTCCACTGTAAATCATGCATCATACTATCTTACATAACATTCGAGGAGCCATATCTACTATAAAATAATATATGAGAAAATGAGGTCACACTTGATTTAATGGCTATTTCTTTTAAAAATATTATATTAAGTCAGTGTTTCCTAAAGTCTGATACTCATACACACAACAGAAAATACATAAGATACTATAATTTTAAGAAGTACACTAAAGGAGGTGAATATGCCAGGATATACATGGCCCCTTCTGGGCATGAGGTGTAAAGGAAAAGGAATCTAAGGGAAGATGAAAAGGTTAGGCTAAGAAGAGAATGATAAGCAAATCCCAGGCTATAGTTTGCAGGTTCTGTGACATTGCTGTAATTGTAGAGTGCACATCCTCCCACATATAGCCTGAAAATATACCCAGCACAGAACATGAAATTGTGGAACACTGCTATACTGGCAAGGGTGAGGATCCCAAAGGTAAAGTATGTGGGGCCTGAGACTCCTTAGGTCCAGGCAGCTGTGGAGAGCTTGGCTCATTGAGAAAGTCTGGTTCATGGCATCAAGGACTGGATGCTCTGAGAAGATTAAGATGTAGTTTAAATTCTGACAGAGAATTACTTCCTTCTGATGGGTTAGAAAGTTTAAAACTACAATTACAGAGTACCCTTGCAGTAATACTCTTGATGCGTATAAGATTCCACCAATGAGCATAACCAGATAATATTGGGTCGATGCCAGTGGAGCAAAGGCTTAACTTCTTTTCAATAACTGGTTACAAAAAGTTTAGGGGAGACCTGAGGGTATTTTGGTGTCAGACTCTGCATTCTGGTGGTCAGTCACCAGCAATTTGGTAGGGAGAGCCAGTTTTCAAGGCAGCGATAATGGCAGCAACCATTCAAGATTCCCAGCATCTGGTTCACAGCTACCGTAGTGTGAGTTCTTCCTGACTTCTACTCCTCCAGTCCTTCCAACAATTTTGTAAGTACAAGTACCATGAAATAGTTTATCTCTGATATATTCAGAGAGACTTCTGTTTTCTTCCTTGAATTCTGACTGATATAGATGAGAACTGAGCAATAGCTCTGGGTGCAGACATGATTAAGATTTATGGACTATATGACAGTTGCTTTTAATGGGAGCTTTTATCTGACATCATGTGGAAAGAAATATACTATAGGTTTTTACCCTGAAAATATATGCTGTTTCTCCTTCTTGTGCCAACTCTGGTTTTAGAAAACAGAGTTTAGGATCTGGGTTGGGTACATATCTGCTTGCTGATTTCAGTGTTTTCTTATGTTTCCTCCATCTCTGATGTTTTATTCTTGGACTCTCTCGGCATGTTTTTCCATTAACTGTCCCTCCTCAGTTAATCTGCTTAACCTATTTAAACTCATGGAAGAATCAGATTTTTTCATCCACTTTTCATAAGCCATTGTTGATATCACAAACATTAAGCTCGAAGAACCCCAAGCGGAAAACTCAGAATTCTTCTTTATGAAATTTTGGGCTCTAAGGAGTAATGAACAATTCCAACTGGGGTTTAAGGACGATTGGATAAGCATCACAGGCCTCTTGATTCACTTAAGATTACATGAACAAATTGGAGACAGTGCAGCATTTTGCTAGAGAAATCATCTAAATCTTTTATAAGATGCTAAAAAACAGTCTCTGATGGGAATTTATTTAGACTCAAGCAGTTTATTAGAACCCCTGTGATATACTCATTGGCTGTCATATTTATATTGTAGTTTAAATTTAAAACAAAAGCATTGACCAGTCTGACAGTTACTAAATTGCCATGGACATTAATGGTTTAGATTCATTTATTCTCATTACTTGGGTTTCATTATTTTCATTATTGCAAAATTTTGCAGAATTTTTTTCCAAACTAGACTATTTTCTCTTTCTAATATCCTATGTTAAAGAAAGATGAGAAAGATAAAAATTAAATTATATATATTATATGTCCGGTTTTATCAAGAACTGATTTGGGGGCGTACTTTAGTTTGAGACATTTTTAGCTTTGTTTGGCAGATAGGCACATCAACTGAATAGACCCATCTGTTGTCCCAGCAATTAGCTGGCTTGCATCTAGATGAACCAGGCGTGTATCCAGTGTGAGAAGAGTCCTCTGCGGGAGGTCTTGATTATGAAAATAAGATTTGGCTTCAAAAAGAAATGCCAAGTGAATCTAGGCAATAAGCCTGTGCATTCATTCATGACATATTGGGGATTTTCTAAAACACAACGTTTATTGAAAATATTAATTGAAAAAAGTTCATTTGTCAGAATGAAATTGGCTTAAGCTTTGCTTTGGGTAATTTCATGGTGTCTTAAAACACCCAAATCATAATTGATAAAGAGGGCATCATTTATTGTTAGAGTTACTTAAGAGTTCTTCTAAAAGCTTAACATATTAATATTTGCATAATTTGCAAGCATTTTAGGAGGATATTTTTATACAATTCAGCTAATAATAATTTTAATTGTTGAAATATAAGGTCAGAATTGAAAACCAGTGTGATGCAAGTGATCATCATCTATCTACTGCAGCAGTTTTCAACCTTTTTCATCTCATGGCACACATAAACTAATTACTGACATTCTGCAGCACATCAAAAAATGTATTATATTTTTTGTTGGTGTGACAAAAAAGTAGTATAATTTTGATTCATTCACACTGGACAGCTATTGTTGTGTTGGCCATTGTCATTTTTTAAATTTGACAATCTAAGAGAAAAGAAGTCAGTGCCCCTGACTAAGTAGTCAGGTACTGCATGCTTTAAAAATTCTTGCAACACACCAGTTGAAAGTCGCTGATCTACTGTCATATGACAAACAGCAGAACAAAATCCACTTTTTAACAAAATGTCTCCTTTCTTATATAATTATGCTATTGCCACTGTTCCTAACTGGAAAATATTTTAAGTTATATAGATTTGACATGTCTCAGTGAATTCACCCATTCATTCATATACAAATATTTAATGAGAACTTTGTGTTAGCATCCTAAATCCGGATGATAAAGTAGTAAAAGAAACATTAAAAATGTAATGAATAAATAAACACTGCCCTTATTGAATTTAGATTCTAGTGTAGATGAAAAGTAGTAAACATAATTGATTAAGTAATAGTTGATTATAAATAAGTGCTCTGAAGACAAATATAAGAATGAAAATAGGAGTGTTCAAGTTATGTTCCAATTTTAAATAGAAGAGACAGAGTTGTGACTGAGGAAGTAATATGTGAATGAATACCAGAATGACATAAAATAATAAACCCTCCTAATTTAGGGAGTAGAGAGTATTGAGCAGAGAGATTATCCAATGTGCATGTCCTGGTTAGATAGATTAGCCATAAATCAGTCTGTTTACGTCAGAGCTTTGGCAGAGAGCAACTGAAGATAAGGAAGGAGGTAATAGACATGTATAACTACTTTGGTTTTTAAACAGAGTAGGATAAAGATCACTGGGAGGTTTTGAATAGAAAAATATATCATCCGGAAGTTAAATGTATAGCTATGTTTGATCTGGATAGAATTAAGGATAGAGGTATATTGTAGAAGAAGGAAGTCCAGTTAGTAAGTAATAGCTATTCAGGTGAGAGATGGTGGTGATTTTGTCTAGGGTGGTAATAGTGGAAGCAGTAATAAAAGTTTAGAGTCCCACCCAGCCAGTGTGGCTCAGTGGTTGAGCGTGAACCCATGCACCAAGAGGTCACCAATTCAGTTCCCAGTCAGGACACATGCCCAAGTTGTAGGTCAAATCCCCAGTGGGTGGTATGCAGAAGGTGGCCAATCAATGTTTTCACTCAGCAATGTTTCTATCTCTCTATCCCTCTCCTTTCCTCTTTCTCTAAAATTAATAGAAAAAAAAAGTTTAGAGTCCAGATTTTTTGGTATGTAGTACTCAAAAAAGTTGCTGAAGATTGGATAGGTATCAAAGAAAGAGAGGGCTCAACAATGATTTTGAGGTTTTTGACCTCAGCTACTAAAAGGCTATAAGCATATCTGAATGGAATATTGCCAAAAATTAAGTTTATTGTGCTTCTTAATAATTTCGATCGCAGAAATGTAGGCTATTTGCATCTTACTTCCTACCCCAACACAAAATCCTCAACTACATGTATTGTACTTTTGCAACCCAATTCAATAGATACATCCTATATTAAAACCATCATGCTACGTTCGGTCCTGTTAATATGCATCTCACTGTCCCAACTGCGCTACTCTTCCTTCTGCTCATTTACTCAAATAACTCATTGCAGACATTCTTCAACCTCATTAATACTCCAACCTATAGAGCTACGCAACTGTATTCTCTTCTTTTGTTTTGCTTAAAAGAAATGTTTAACCACTTCTTTACAGCCTTAATATCAATACATTTCTATATCCTCTCAATTTACTTATCTAATAAAATCATAATAATGTTTCAACACAAATATTAATTTTCTCAGTTCTGTGTCTAATCAACTGTGAGTTGCAAAACACACACACACACAACCAAGTGGATGGAATTTGTTTAAAAATCATATTATATAGATTTAATATTACTACTAAGCTTATAGTGATTCTATCAAATGTTAGTTTTCCTTCTAGCTAGAAATAATTTTTATTAGAAACATTTATATGCCTATATCTTACTCTCTGAAATAACTGATTAGGTATAGTCTTATTTCTCTAGATGAACATTCTCTTTAAATGATTCATTTATTTCCATGGCTTAAATATCATCTATATAGTCCATGGTCATTTTCAGATTTTTATCTATACACCAGAATTCTCCCTCAGTTCCTAATTAACATATTTAAATTGCCTACTTGACTCCAGTTAGATGTTTCATATGCAGGTCAAGCTTAATTACAAAATATAACTTAGTGTTTCCAGCTCAATATAAAATATATTTTTCTTCCCCAATGGTGGCAGTATTTGTTCAGATAATCAAGTCAGATATGAGGGGTTCTACACTGATTTCTCCATTTTAACCACCTATTTTCATGTTATTCTAGCTTAATCAAATTATGAGTTTATATAGGGTTTATAGCTTTAGAAAGAAAGTATGACTATAACAACATGTATATAATGAATACATTAAGGTGACATGTGTCCATCAAATGTCTTTTTGATTTCTTCTTTTATAGTTCCTTATGTGTTTCACTCTTGTTCTATTATTTAGACATCCAGCTGTTTCTTTTTAAAGACCCAAACTTAAAAATAGCACAATTACTTGAATTACTATATTTAGAACAATTATCAAATATGAATGGTTATTAACACAATTGTTTAAATGGAATAAATGTAACATATAATTTAACACTGCTCATCAAAAATGTACATGCTACTATCCAAGATACTGTAAACTTTGAGGACCTTAATCAAATTATTTCTATCTTAATCAGATTATCTTTTCAAAGGTACTTACATTTCAACAAAATACAAAAGAGCTTTTCATGGAAATGTCTAACATATCTTTTTTTTTATAATTAAACATATTTCAATAAAAGTTAGCACTCATATTCTACTATTGAAGTAATTAACTTGTAAAAACAATAGAACAATCAATTTATATTGAACTATGAACTTATATACATCTGTGCATAGTCCATGGACACAGACAATAGTCAGGTGAAGACCTGGGGTGGGATGAAAGCTGGGTGGATGGGGGCAAAGAGGGAGAAATGGAAGATATCTGTAACACTTTCAACAAATAAAATAAAAAATTTAAAATGTTATATTGCACTTAGTGTCGTTTTATTTCAGAAATAAATCATTCTAACAGAAAGTCTAATAGTCTATCTAAAACTACCATTTGCATACATATTTTGTGTAAAATAATTTCTATTATCTATGATGGTTAGTTCAAAGTGTCAACTTGGCTAAGCTCTGGTACCCAGTAACTGAATTTAACACTAATCTAGGTTGCTGTGAAGATATGTTGTAGTGTAATTAACATCTACAACCAGATGACTTCAAGAAGGTATCTTTGACAATTTCAGTGGGCCTCCTACAATCATTTTAAAGCCCATAAGAACAAAACTGAGGTTTCCTTGAGAAAGAAGAAATTCAGCCTCCGCACTATGTCATCAACCCTTACTAGAGAGTCTCCAAATTTTTGTCTATACTCAAGACTTCTCCCTTAGATTTGCCAGTCTTAACAATCATGGAAGTGTACACACACACACATCACATCACAAAATCATAGCTCTTTGCTTTCGTGTACAAATCGACTTAATGAAATTAAACATTTTTGAAACAATCTTTAATCTAATTTTTAACTATTTATGTGTGTATGCATGTTTATGTGTGCATATATTGAGATATAAGTTTAAAGGGTAGAATTGTGAAGAAAACTTTATTCTTAAATGTATTTCATTTTTAGCTCTGAAATAAATGACATGAAAATAAAAAGAGGGATTCTTGATATAGTATTTGTTATTTAATTCTTAGTGTCATTTTCTTCAAAATTATCTGTAACTTATTTTATAGTTTTGTGTAAAACACAAAATTGATTACAGATTATAGGATGCTATCTATGTATTAATAGTTTGTTATGTGTGCTTTATTTATTTCTCTTAAAACAAATCATACAATGCTATTTAGCCACTTTGCTTCTAGGGTTATGAGTTTATTGATTTCAGTGATTGAATGTGTCTAGGCCACAAAATATGGAACAGTGGCCTTATCTGTATATTGGTAACATCATAGATAAGAAATACAAAGATGAAAACAATTAAAAATAACAAAATAAAAGATCATTCTTACACTAACCAATGAGAATAGTGTGCTATGAACTGAAGAATTCAATCAACTTAATTCCGTATTACTAAATGCACTGATTTACAAACAAGAAAAATATTATATATTGAATTAATATTGTGTCCCCAGTTATTGTCGAATCAATGTTTCTTATGAAAGAAAATTCTAACTACTATTATTTTATGAAATACAGACGCCGAGTTTTCTTTTCTAAAAAATACATAATAGCATTTTTTTTTAATTTTATAAATATTCAAATACCAACCAAATTTATTAAAATTAAGAAATGATGCATGGCCAGTATGGCTCTGTGGTTGAGTGTCAACCATGCACTAAGAGGTCGCTGGTTCAATTCCCAGTCAGGGCACATGCCCAGATTGTGGGCCAAATCCCCAGTGGGAGCATTCAGGAGGTGGCCAATCGATGTTTCTATCTCTCTCTCCCTCTCCCTTCCTCTCTCTCTCAAATCAATAAAGAAAAAAAAAAAAAGAAAGAAATAATGAGTGAACCCTGGCTGGTTTGGCTCAGTGGTTAGAATGTCGGCCTGCAGACCAAAGAATCTTGGGTTTGATTCCAGCCGAGGGAACGTACCTGGGTTGTGGTTCTTCCCCGGCCCTGGTCAGGGTCATGCAGGAGGCAACCAATCGATGTGTCTCTCTCCCATCGATGTTCCTTTCTCTCTCTCTCTCTCTCTCCTCTCTCTCTCTCTCTCTTTCTCACTCTCTTTTCCTCCCTCCCACTCTATCTGAAGATAAATGGGAAAATATATTTTGGTGAGGGGGAAAGAAAGAAAGAAAGGAAGGAAGGAAGGAAGGAAGGAAGGAAGGAAGGAAGGAAGGAAGGAAGGAAGGAAGGAAGGAAGGAAGGAAGGAAGGAAGGAAGGAAGGAAATGATGAGTGATATTAAATCAAATCAGATCTCATGCTAATGCCACTTACAAAGGCTTCACTAAATGAGAAATATCTGCAATATTCATATAATGTCTAGGATCTAATAAGTTAAATGGAAAAGTTTTTCCTCTTTTAATATAAAGAGAAAAGAAAGTAGAAGTGATGTCAATGCACACAAATAACTCCTGAAGTTTGCATATATAAAAAGACATTGAAATAAAAAATATCCTTATGAGAAAATTAAAGAAAAAATAGTCTTGTTATTGAATACAAATATATTCAGTGATTAAAATTAATTTATAAAAACTATTCTTAAATATAAAAACTTAAAAGTTTCCCTAAGGCTATGTTTCTAGAACAACACAAATTATATTTCTGACATAATCAAATGGAAATAGATTAAGAAATGAATACCAACACCACAATAGTTTATTCTTGACATAAATTCTGTCACTTATATGCCATCCTTGAAATAAGTCATTTTTTCTACCCACCTAGTTTTTGTTGCTCCTGGCAAGAGAAAGCCTTTGACATAATCATCATTCAATGGACATTTTAATAAAACCTTCTCCTATCATATTATAATATTTTCACTCTCGGTATTTCTTGTTAAATTCAGTATTTCTAATATTCTATTATGTACATTAGAATTCCAGTTCCAAGTGTTTTATGTCTTTTTTCCCTTCAGTGATCATACATTCATTCAAAAAATAAACCCAAGCTTATTAAACATAAAAACAACACAGACACACATATACAAATGCATCTTGAGTAAAATACTTAAAATGTTCACAACAGACATATTTACAATGTAGGATAATAACTAATTTTCTTTATTCTTTTTTATTATTTGTGTACATTTGCTATCATGATCATGTAAAGTTTTAGTGTAAAGAAAAATGTAATTAAATAGCTGATATTTGATTTTCTTTCAATTCTTTCAGGAGGAAAAAACGAACGAACATTGAATTATATTTAACCAAGATTTTTTTCTAAATATATTTTTATTTATTTTTAAAGAGAGAGGAAGGAGAGGGAGAGAGATAGAAACATCATGAGCGAAAACATCGATCGGCATGCCCCCCAGTGCGGATCAGGCCCACAACTTGGGCATGTGTCCTGACCAGGAATTGCACCAGTGACCTCTTGCTGCATGGATCATGCTCAACCAATGAGCCATACTGGCCAGTGAACCCAGAGTTTTTTAAACAAAGCAGTGATTCACGAACACGCTGCCTCATGGCGCACAAAAAATATTTGAGGGAACATTAGGTTAAATGAGGTTGCTTGAGGCCAACAGCAGTCTAGTGGCCTGGCCTCCCAGATGCTGAAGTCATCAAATACATAGGCATATTGGTAACACATACTGTTCACCAGTTTGCTACATTTTAGTGGGGAGCTCTGGGTTATTTTAGGACAAACTATTATACAAACATTTTAATTACTCTTTAGAGCACTGCAACTAAATTTTTTTTTGGTACATGCCCCTCACAGGAACCAAACCGCGGATTCTCTGGTCCACAGGCCAACACTCCAACCACTGAGCCAAACCGGCCAGGGCTGCAACTGAATTTTTGATAGTACGGTTTCCATTATAGGTTTTCTTGTTTGATAGTTAAGTTATAAGAATCAACTTAAGAACCATGAAATGACAGTCAGTATTTGTCTGTGAATGTTTTTTATAGTGATTAAATATAATACCTTTTCTCAGTGGTTTTTTTTTAACATTTTTGTGTGTAAATATATTTTTCAACAAAATAAATCAATGTTTAATACTGAGAATGATTATAAAAGAAATCTTATGTTATTGGCATCTGATAAAGTGAAATTTTAAGCCTTATGCTATTACAGATGAGTACCTTTCAAATTAAAAAATATATTTTATACTGTGCTTGTTTATAAATATTTGCATAAAATTCAGGACTATAATATAATACAAGTATATTATATTTAATATAATAATATAATATAAATATGTTTCTCTAAGCCATCATTATATATATAAGGTGTGTCTAAACAAAGGAAACATAAGTATTTAACATTTTAATCACCACTAATATTAAATCATTCTAATGGAGAAAGCAATAAATGTATGAGTTGTTAAATAATACATAATTGAAAGAGCATTCAATTACTTACCTACCTAATAAAACAAGTAAATCTTATTGAACTAAATAGTATATTAGCTTTATACATAATAATAATATCGCTTTATCAATTTATATTTTGAATAACCCTTCTCTCATTGTTACCATCCTTTTAAAAAAAAGCATTCTGCATTTATCATTCCTCATTCTGACAAATATTTCTGAACAACACTTGTTCACCTTTGTGACTGCAAATGCATTCTTTAATCCTTCTAATGATGATTTCTTCTTGCCACTGAAGAAACTTCTCTGTCACGTATATCAATGACTGTCTACAATCTAAAACTGTAGCACTTTTTTTACTTCTTTTTCTTTTGATTTGAATAGTACAAAATCCAGCTGGCTTTCCGTTTATTCTTGGAAGTCTGTTTTCTTGGCTTCGGTCAAAATAGCATCTTGTATTTTGCTTTTTTTGTTTTGTTCTTGTTTTTATTGGTTTATCTTTTTGTTTTTTTTGTGTGTGTGTTTTTTTTAAATGAATTTTTATTTATTTTTTTGTTACAGATATTTTACCTTTTTGCCCCATTGGCACCCCCCACACCACCCCCCCCTCCACCCTGTCCCCGGCTTAGTTGTCCATGTCCATTGGTCATGCATACATGCATATAAGTTCTGTGGTTTACCTCTTCCCACCCCCCCACCCCCCATCCCCTCCTCTGAGGGATGTCAGTCTGTGCCCTACTTCCATGTGTCTGGGTCTACTGTATTCCTCAGACTGTTATGTTCATTATATTCCGTATATAAGTGAGATCATGTGGTATTTGTCTTTTTCTGCTTGGCTTCTTTCACTTAGGATAATACTTTCCAGGTCCCTCCATGTCGTCTCAAAGGATAAGAGATCTTTCTTTCTTACCACTGCATAGTACTCCATTGTGTATATGTACCACAGCTTTTTTATCCATTCGTCTACTGGTGGACACTTGGGCTGTTTCCAGATCTTAGCTATTGTAAATAGTGCTGCTATGAACATGGGGGTACATATATTCTTCCTGATTGGTGTTTCAGCTTCTTAGGGTATATTCCCAGCAGTAGGATCACTGGGTCAAATGGCAGTTCAATTTTTAATTCTTTGAGGTAGCACCATATTGTTTTCCATAGCGGCTGCACCAGTCTGCATTCCCACCAGCAGTGTATTAGAGTCCCCTTTTCTCCACACCCTCGCCAACACTTGTTGTTTGATGATTTGTTGATGGCGGCCATTCTGACAGGTGTGAGGTGATACCTCATTGTTGTTTTAATTTGCATCTCTCTGATGATTAGTGATGTTGAGCATTTCTTCATATGTCTCTTGGCCATTTGTATGTCCTGTTTGGAGAGGTGTCTATTCAGCTCCTCTGCCCATTTTTTAATTGGGTTCTTTGTCTTCCTTTTGTGGAGTTGTATGAGCACTCTATAAATATTGGAAATTAACCCCTTATCTGATACATCATTGGCAATGATGTTCTCCCATACAGTGGGTTTTCTTTCCATTTTGATGATTGTTTCTTTTGCTGTGCAGAAGCTTTTTAGTTTGATGTAGTCCCATGTTTTCATTTTCTCCTTTATTTCTGTTGCCTTAGGTGATGTATCAGTGAAAATTCTGCTCCGTATGATGTCCGAAATTTTGTTGCCTACATTTTGTTCTAGAATTTTTATGGATTCACGGGTCACATTTAAGTCTTTTATCCATTTTGAGTTTATTTTTGTTTATGATGTAAGTTGATGGTCTAGTTTCATTTTTTTTGCATGTAGCTGTCCAATTTTCCCAACACCATTTATTAAAGAGGCTGTCTTTACTCCACTGTATGCTCTTGCCACCTTTGTCAAATATTAATTGAGCGTATTGCCTTGGGTCCATTTCTGAGTTTTCAGTTCTGTTCCACTGGTCTATATGCCTGTTCTTGTGCCAGTACCAGGCTGTTTTGGTTACAGTCGCTTTGTAGTATAACCTGATATCTGGTATTGTGATCCCACCTACTTTGTTCTTCTTTTTCAAGATTGCTGTGGCTATTCGGGGTCTTTTTTGGTTCTATATGAACTTTTGAAGTATTTGTTCTAGTTCTATGAAATATGTCCTTGGTATTTTGATGGGGATTGCATTGAATCTATAGATTGCTTTGGGTAGTATAGACATTTTAATTATGTTAATTCTTCCAATCCATGAACAGGGTATGTGCTTCCACTTTTTTATATCTTCCTCTATTTCTTTTTTCAATGACCTGTAGTTTTCTGCAAATAGGTCCTTTACTTCTTTGGTTAAGTTTATTCCTAGGTATCGTAATTTTTTTGGCGCGATGGTAAATGGGATTGTTTTTTCAGTTTCTCTTTCTGTGAGTTCATCATTGATGTACAAGAATGCCGTCGATTTCTTGACGTTAATTTTGTATCCTGCTACTTTGCCAAATTCATTTATTAAGTCTAGTAGATTTTTGATGGAGTCTTTAGGGTTTTCTATGTACAATATCATGTCATCTGCAAATAATGACAATTTCACTTCCTCCTTTCCAATTTGGATCCCTTTTATTTTTTCTTCATGTCTGATTGCTGTGGCTAAGACTTCCAGTACAATGTTAAATAAGAGTGGCGAAAGTGGACATCCCTGTCTTGTTCCTGTTCTTAATGGAAATGTTTTTAGTTTCTGTCCATTGAGTATGATGTTGGTTGTAGGTCTTTCATATATGGCCTTTATTATGTCGAGATATGATCCCTCTATTCCTACATTGCTGAGCGTTTTTATCATAAATGGATGCTGGATTTTGTCGAATGCTTTTTCAGCATCTATTGATATGATCATGTGGTTTTTATTCTTCATTTTGTTTATGTGGTGTATCACGTTTATTGATTTGCGAATATTGTACCAGCCTTGCATCCCTGGAACGAATCCCACTTGGTCATGGTGAATAATTTTTTTGATGTATTTCTGGATCCAATTTGCTAATATTTTGTTCAGGATTTTGGCGTCTATGTTCATCAGGGATATTGGCCTGTAGTTTTCTTTCCTCGTAGTGTCTTTTTCTGGTTTTGGAATTAGAATTATGCTGGCCTCATAGAACGTGTTTGGAAGTCTTCCTTCTTCTTGAATTTTTTGAAATAGTTTGAGGAGAATGGGTGTTAGTTCTTTTTTGAATGTTCGTTAAACCTCCCCGTGAAACCATCTGGGCCTGGGCTCTTGTTTGCTGGGAGAGTCTTGATTACCTCTTCAATTTCCTTAGTTGTTATTGGTCTGTTCAAGTTTTCTATCTCTTCCGGGAATAGTTTTGGGAGACTGTGTGTTTCTAGAAATTTGTCCATTTCGCTTAGATTGTCGAATTTGTTGCCATATAGTTGTTCATAGTAGTTGTTAACGATCTTTTGTATTTCCGTGGTGTTGGTTGTTACTTCTCCTCTTTCATTTCTGATTTTGTGTATTTGGGTTCTCTCTCTTTGTTTCTTGGTGAGTCTAGCTAAGGGTCCATCAATCTTGTTTATCTTTTCGAAAAACCAGCTCTTTGTTTCATTGATCCTTTGAATTGTTTTTTTGGTCTCTATGTCATTTATTTCTGCTCTGATCTTTACTATTTCCTTCCTTCTACTTGCTCTGGGGTTTTCTTTTTGTTTGCTTTCTAATTCTTTAAGTTGTGAGGTTAGACAGTCAATTAGAAATTTTTCTTGTTTTTTGAGGTAGGCCTGTAGTGCTATGAACTTCCCTCTCAGAACTGCTTTCGCTGCATTCCATAGATTTTGTGTTGTTGTGTGTTCATTTTCATTGGTTTCCAGGAAGTTTTTGATTTCTTCCTTGATCTCCTCGATGACCCATTCATTGTTTAACAACATGCTATTTAGCCTCCATGTGTTGAAATGTCTTTGCATGTTCTTGTTGCAACTGATTTCTAGTTTCATGCCATTGTGATCTGAGAAGATGCTTGATATGATTTCAATCTTCCTGAACTTGTAGAGATTTAGTTTGTGTCCTATCATGTGGTCTATCTTTGAGAATGTCCCATGTGCACTTGAGAAGAATGTGTGTTCTGTAGTTTTGGGGTGTAATTCTCTGTAGATATCTATTAAATCCATTTGGTCTAGTGCTTCATTTAGAGTCTCTGTTTCCTTGCTAATTTTTTGCCTAGAGGATCTATCCATGCTGTCAACGGGGTGTTGAAGTCCCCTGCTATGATTGTATTGTTGTCGATTTCTCCTTGGAAGTCCTCCAGAAGATTTTTAATATATTTTGGTGCTCCTATATTGGGTGCATATATGTTTATCAAGGTTATATCTTCCTGTTGGATAGATCCTTTCAATATTATGTAGTGGCCGTCTTTGTCTCTAGTTATGGTCTTCATTTTGAAATCTATTTTATCAGATATGAGAATTGCTACCCCAGCTTTTTTTTTGCTTTCCATTTGCTTGGAAAATTTTTTTCCATCCCTTCACTTTCAACCTATGTGAGTCTTTTGTTGAGAGGTGAGTCTCTTGTAAACAACATATAGATGAGTCATGCTTTCTTATCCAATCAGCTACTCTGTGTCTCTTTATGGGAGCATTCAATCCATTTACGTTTAAGGTGATTATTGATATGTACTTATTTATTGCCATTTTTGTTTAGTGTGGTTGTATTTTTCTTCCCATTAGCCTTTTTTTGTCTGGGAAGCTCTTTATTTGATCTTCTATTTTGAATGATATAGCCTTGCTGGGTAGAGTAGTCTTGGATTCAGATTCTTGTTTTTCATGACTTTGATTACTTCATGCCATTCTCTTCTGGCCTGTAGTGTTTCTTGTGAGAAGTCAGCTGAGAGCCTTATGGGGTTCCCTTTGTAGGTAACCTGTTGCTTATCTCTTGCTGCTTTTAGGATTCTCTCTTTGTCTTTAATTTGTGGCATTTTAATTACTATGTGTCTTGGTGTGGGCCTGTTTGGGTTCTTCTTACTTGGGACTCTCTGTGCTTCTTGAACTTGAATGCCTTCTTCCTTCACCATATTAGGGAAGTTTTCTCTCACTATTGTTTTGAATATATTCTCTATCCCTTGCTCATTTTCTTCTTCTTCGGGGACTCCTATGATGCGAATATTATTACGTTTCCAGTTGTCCCATAGTTCTCTTAAGCTGTCTTCCTGTTTTTTAATAGTTTTTTCCTTTTGTTTTTCTGATTGGTTGATTTTTTCTACCTTGTCTTCTAATTCACTGATCCGATCCTCAGCTTCCCCTACTCTGCTTTTTAAACCTTCCAATGTGTTTTTCATTTCTGATATGTCATTTTTTATCTCTTCTTGTTGGTTTTTAATTTCCATTTGGCTTATTTTCAGTGTCTCTATGTCCTTACTCATGCTGTTCAGCTTCCTCAAGATCATGGCTCTGAATTCTAGCTCTGTTAACATGCCTAATTGCTCCACATTGATCTCATCTTCAGTGGAGGTGTCTTGCTCTTTCATTTGGCTTCTGTTTCTGTGTTTCACCATTTTGGCTATCACTGTGGGCTTTGGAGCCTGTCAAGTTCTCCCTGTGGGTGTTCTGCTGTTTGTGGCTCCCTCTCCTGTGTTTAGATGAGCGAGGGAGGACCCACGTTGAACACCACTGTTAAGTCTTACTTTCCTGGTTAAAGTTGCCAGCCCAGGAAACGTACTGTTATCCTCTAGCTTTTTGCCTGGAGGCTAGCAGTCTAGGTTAATTGATGAGTTTTGGGTTGGCAGTTGATTGAAAAACTCCCTCTGGTGCTCAGCCAAGGGGCTTTCAGGAGGGTGGGGCAGATGCTGGGTGTTAGTGAGCCTCAATTAGCACTTCAATGGCCCACAGGGTGGGGTTGGATCTCCGAGGGAGGGGCTACTGCCTCTCCTCAGAGCCCTGGGAAGGAGCACTGTGGCCACCGTCCTGAATGGCTGCACTCAGCCAAAGCTCTGAGCGCCCTCCAAACCCCGAGTGTCCCGACACAGTTCCAGACCAGTCCGCCCTCCCTCCGCCGGAGCCCAAGTGAGTGGCTGTGGCTGTTTCAGCCTCTGTCCCGTCTGCGCTGTGGAGCCGCCTGGGAGTGTGACCCGAGGGCGCTGCTCCCAGCTGAGGCCACTGCCGAGCTGCCGACCGTGGGCTCCCAGCCCCGTCTCGAGCCTTCGCAAGCCTACCGGGATCGAGTCGGTGTCCCTGGTTGTATGGTCCTCCAAGCTGCTTTTCTGTTGGTTTTTCCCGTCGATTTGTCTGTGTTATAGTTGTAATTCCAGTTTGGTTCTGGGAGACGGTCTGTGTAGCTCCGTTCACTCCGCCGCCATTTCAGCGGGCTGCGGGGGGCATAGTCTCCCCTCAGATCAGCAGCCCTGATTCTTCTTGGTTTATCTTTTTGAATGTATCCCTAGAGTATTCATGCATAAAGACTCAAAACTATGCTTTCAAACTCTAGGCCAATATTTTGTAATTCTTGAATATTCAATTTATTTCAAATATGGTGGGTCCGAAACGGAATTAATTATCTTCATTAGCATTTCAAATTCCTAGTTAGCCAATTAAAATATATATAAGACATATCTGGCTCACTTCTTTGTTTTTTATTCTTGCCAACTTATCTGTTTTCAAGAATATTATGAGTCATTTGAAATCCCTATGAAGAGACTGCCGAAGCTGCAGTATTATCACCTACATTGATACTACAGTTATTTCTCAGAAGCAATTCTAACAAGGCCAATTATTCTGCTTAAGATACAGTTATGAATTACTATTGCCTACAAACAAAAGTCTAAGCTTTGTGTAATGGTGTACATCTCTCTACCCAATAATATATCAGTCTATTATTCTCTTGCTCCAAATAGCTGATGTTTTCTTTGTGTTGGTTACCCTTATCTCTCTGGGAACTTAATGGAGATCAAAAATGTATTTCTTCCATTTTTAGAGTAGTATGTCTCACAATTTGTCAAGCAAGTGCTACTACCAAGGGCCTGAACCTTAAAGAAATTATGAAAAGTTGAGAAACAGTGGTAGTGATGGCAGCAGCATTGGAAGCATGGAGTGCCCAGGTAGAGAGGTGTCCCAGGTAGCAGTATCATGAATAGTTATTTTCCTGGGGTTTATACTGCCTTATTCCTGGCTTACTCTGTGAAACTGATTCTCCAGCCTTCCCCATGAATCTGTGAGATATCAGACAGATATCACCCCAGTTCATTTACTCCTCTTTAAATGAAACAAATTGATTTCTAATATTTTCAGCTAAGAGCTGCAACAGATAAAACCCCATCACATATTATCATAAAGTACATAAATGTACATTGTGAAATATCACACCACACTCTTACACTGTTGTGATTTCTAGGAATTGTTTTTCTGCTCTTATTTTATTATAAAATATTTCTACTCCTTATTCAAGAAATATTTGTATTTTCTATTTTTATACTATAGTAGTCTGCATACCACCAAAGCTAAATTAATCAATTACTTGTTGTTATCCTTATTCTATATTTTATATTTCTATAGAACTCTACATTTTATCATGATCATGACTTTCATTTTCCTTCCAATTTAAAATGTACACTCTGTGGGCAAGAAGTATGTGTCCTTGGGGTATGCATGTGTATGTCTAAACATATACAAGCGCATCTGTTTGACTTTAGGGATTTGGTTGAATTACATAATAAAGCACTGTGTATATCTATCTATCTATCTATATCTGTATCTATATCTGTATCTATATCTAATCTATATCTATATCTATATCTATATATGAAGCCCAATAAATGATATTAGATGACTAAACACACATTCTCAGAAATTTTGGAATTTAGATATTTTGAAAGTTTCTATAACAAAGCCATTATCAAATATTCCCTATCATGATATAAGATAAAAATCATGAAAAAGCCAATAAATGAAGTATATTTTTTAATTTCTAATTACTTAATCATTAATAAAAACCACTGGCATGATTAACTTAAGCAAATTGCTTTATGATATTTGAAAATTAAGTGTTTTGTCAAAGACACATTGAATATATTGTCAGAATAAAATAATGTGGAAATAATCATAATTATCACATTATAATCCCATGGATTCCTATTCCACATCTAGTCTATTGGCCAAATTATGATAAATCTCTCTCTTAATATTACTAAAAGTTGGTTCTTTAAAATATTCATAAACTTTACTCAGCTTTTTAAAAAAATTTTAAAATCAAACCCTATGGGTACATTGAAATGTAAATATACCAATGTATACTTGGAATTAATATATTCAACTGATATTAACTGGTAGACCATCATAGTTGTTTCATAAAGCAAATGAATATTCCTCTATCTTAGCACAATTTTATCTTTTCCAGTTTTCCAGAATTGAAATCCACCTTCTGCACAGCCTTCCTAATTGTACACTGTACGAACTGGCTTTCAAAATCAAGAAATAAAAATAAATGCCTTGACGATGAAGCAATAGCTATTGGTTAATAAGTGTGCACTCATCTCACATCTAAACTGACCCAAGACAAATGCATAATTTTTAGATAGCCAACTGTATTCATTACTTAGAGAATATCTATTAATGAATATTAGTAGGAAAAGAGGAACACCAATTTGAAATTCTGTATGTAATCAATACTACTTTTTTAAATATATATATATTTTTATTGATTTTAAAGAAAGGATAGGACAGGAAGAGAGAGAAACATCAATGTGAGATAGAAAATTTGATTAGCTGCCTCCTGCACAACCCCTACTGGGGACTGAGCCCACAACCCAAGTATGTGCCCTGACAAATCAAACCAGCAAACTTTTAGTGCATGGGGTGATGCTCAACCAATTGAGCCATGCTAGAAACAGTGCTATTGTTCTTTCAGTGTTAAGAATCAGATATTGATATCAGAAAATAGAAGAGAAAGTGTTTGGGTTGAATATGCTTATGACAAAATATCCATAACCTACCAATACATAAAATGCTGTAGAATCTTTATTTTACAGAATTTTTTATTTCCAATAATGATAAAAGGCCAATTATGTTGTACTCAATTGAATATTATACAATTATTAAAAACCTATTGTGAAAGATAATATAGCAACAAGTAAAGTACATACAACAAATTATATAAAAAAAATCAGGACTCAGAATTATAACAATAGATTTTAAATATGTAAATATGCACAAGAGAAATGCTAGAAAAGAATAATGCAATATGCTATCATAGATTACTTAAGATACTGCACTAATGGATGAAATTTTATTTTTTAATTTCTTTTTATTTTCCTCCATTTCCTTTGTTTTGATTACTTTTCATCCTCTGGAGAAGATTCTCCTTTTTAAATTACTTTGTTTTCATTGCTTTTTATTATTTATAAGTTGAAGTTAAAATATAAAAATATCAGCCTCAAAATCCTTGTGTTTTCTTTATAGTAGGGAATTCTAGACCCATTTATGTTTTATTATGCCATGGAGTCTGAGAAAGCACTGGCGTGTTCTCCATGCAGCAGGTAGCATAGGGTTAAATGCAATAAGTTGTCTACTAGGCCTGGCCCCTCTTTCTGTGAGGCAGGCGGATTAGCCTTGGGTGATAAGAGGTTTTGATGAATAGCTGCTTTTGACCCCCACTGCATAATTGGACCGGCACACATCTTATCAATAGAAAATGCTGACTCTTTATAGGAAGAAGACACTTTAGAAATGGATTCTTTATTACTTAGGGCAAGTATATTCCCAGTGACATTGTTAGGAACTGACTCCTTCACTTGCTGAGATAGGCTTTGTTACAGAAAATCAATGTGTTTAGGTACTGCTCTTTAATGAGAGCAGGGGGTGTCTCTGGAGTTTCTCCCTGAGACTCAACCCATTCAAACAAGGACTGTTGGGACTACATATCTTTTAAACCAAAAGCCAACCAATGCCGCAATATTCCAAATCAGCATTAATATCAACACTTTGTTCTCAATACATCAGATAGTGTAACATTTTAAAACATAGCTCAGATCAAGTTACCTCTTAGATAAAAATCTTTCAAAGGCTCCTCATTGCAAACAGAGCAAATGAGGCCCAACGTGACCCCACATTGTGGTTATATCTCTTATTTCATCAGGCACATTCTTGACCACTTTGTTTCAGTTATTAATACTTCCTGAAATACTAATTTTCTTGACATTTTAGTATTTCTCCAAAACACTTGGCTAACTCCAACTCAGGGCTTTTTCATTAGCTGTTTTGTCTAATTGCATGTGTTCTTTCCCAGGCATTCATATGGCTAACTTCCGTCAGTTGTGGTCTTCTTCTCAATAAAACATACTCTGAACACCAATTCCAATGTGCCCTGTTAGCTCTATACATGTCAATCCTTAAACCTCAAAACTCTGGTATTGTTTCTTCTTCTTTTTCTATTTTTCTATTACAATTATTACCTTATAAATAACTACATAATTTGCTTATTTATTGTCTGTCTATTGCAACTGTAACAGAGTAAAATTCTTGACTTCTCTGACTCCATCTTGTTCAAGCCTGATTTGTTCCATGGCCTTTAGGTTAATAGCTTCTGCTTAGTCTTGCATGTAGCAGTTGAGGAATTCTGCTGCAGCTTGACTTTTACAGTAACAGCCCTTTACTGGAAATTGACTCTCCCAAGGAGATAAGGGAAGTATGTATTATCCAACCTCCTGCCTGGAATCACATCAACTAGAGTCAATAGACTAAGAACAAAGAAGCTCCATGATCATCCTCAGATCCCGGTAGGTGCAGAGTTGTCTGTCGTCATCAATCACCTCCCCCCTCCCAGTTTCCCCTTCCCTTGATATAAAAGAAGCATGAATTCTGTACTTTCTTTAGGATGCTAGTCCACCATCTTCTTGGCTTTTTGGCTTTACCAATAAAGTCACTTTCCTTGCTCCAGCAACTTGTCACTTGACTTATCGGACATCATGCAGCAAGTGGTACAAGCTTGAACTTGGTTATACAAACTGATATTAAAATTTAAGTTCTAGAAGATCATAAAATTATAATCTGAAATGTATTAATTCCCAGGTGCATTTCAATCATAAGAAAAAACAATGTCTGGAATTGATCAGTATATAGGTGATCAGTAATTATTTGTTGAATGAATTGAATACTTGTCTTCTTTCATGTTTTCCTCAAACTAGTCACTTTAGTTTATTACCTTTACTGCTGACTTTACTTTAGTCTTCTGTTCTATGACTCTGTAAATGGATGAGCCAATGCTGTGTCCCTGAAAGTGGGTAGGTGAAATTGGTTTAAGACAGTATTTGGTACAATTAAAGAACTTTTCATTGACATATATAGTTTTTGCCAGCACAATATCCAATTTCCTTTAATCTAGTAGTAGAACCTCTTACTTTTCTATGTAGAAATGTCCCTTTCATCTGTGTCAGTCCTGTGTATTTGAGATGGGGTCAAGATACATCCCCATTTAACCAGGAGTGGCCATGTGTCCAGGACCTAAATTATCAGAGTTACGATGTAAAAATATTTATAAGATATATATATATATCTTAAAAGATATGTATATATCTTTTACACTAGTTTCAGGAAGATATGTATTCATATATTTCCAGACCTCTGTTTTTCCCATGGCATATGTTTATGACTTCACAAGTATTTCTATTTTTAATTTATTTTACATAAAGGCATCAAACCCCTTCTCATCTATCTCAAAAATAGCAGCCGTGTTTTGGTCTATACTCTCAGCATTGCCTTGTGGTTGCCTTATTATTCAGATAAAACACCTAGAATGTTTATCAACTAAATTGTTTCCATTCACTAAAACTATGAAATGATTTATGAATTTACCTGCACAAACTGGTGTCTTTACAATATTTTGTCTTGATTCTAAAATGTGTCTTCAAAACTGTCTCTGGCTCCTTTATTTTTCTAGTCAGCATTCTTTCTCATTAACAAAATAGAGGTTTTCAATATGTTTGAATTACTTCCCAATTACAACTCCAGTCATTGTCAGCAGACTCTTTAATATTTTGCTGCAGGAAGAAAATATGGCCCTCTTCGTTTCTTACACACCATCAATATATATCAACATCTGTCTTTCCTTTGTATTCCTGTCATAGTGACACAAGATTCTTCTCACAGAAAGTCAAGTTGCCAATGTGAGGTCTGGATTCCATCAGTAATTTCTTTAGCAGAAATATCATTTCATTACATATCTTCTTATTTTGCCTGGCCAGTGTGGCTCAGTGGTTGAGTGTTGACCCATGCACCAAGAGGTCACCATTTGATTCCTAGTCAGAGTACATGCCCAGGTTGTGGGCCCAATCCCCAGTGTAGGGCATGCAGGAGGTGGCCAATCAATGTTCTCTCTCATCAATGTTTCTTTCTTTTTTGGTATGTGCCCCTAGTGGGAACCGAACCCTGGACTCTCTGGTCCACAGGCTGACGCTCCAACTGCTGAGCCAAACTGGCCAGGGTTCATCGATGTTTCTATCTTTCTCTCCCTCTCCCTTCCTCTCTCTCTCAAATCAATAAAGAAAAAAAAATTTTTAATTAAAAATAAAACATAATTATCTCCTCATTTTTTTAATTCTCTCAACATCATTCACAAAAATTTCTAATGTTCCCTATAGAAGTGATTATTTAACTCTTATAACAAAGGAGAAAAGGTATTTTTGAAATGATGTTAGGAAGAAGTGTTGAGAAGCAAGAAATAACCCTGCAGCGGGAGAGAGCATGACACATCATACAACAGTATAATAATAAAAGCCGGGTGACTGAAATGCAGAAATAAAGATATCTGTGGAGGCTGGAGCTGGGAAAGTATACACAAATCAACTAGATGCTATGGTTTTTGCAAATTAAGTTTCAGTGCTTAGAAGAGAAATCATTCTAGATATTCCAAACAGGAAGAGAGTTAACATAGGAAATAAGGACCTTTAAACATTCTTGGAGTCACCGGAGAAATAGCATTAGACATGCCGCCACATGACTGCTGCAGGTCACCTTCACAAAACCTTTCCAGAAATCAGAAAGGTGCTGCTGCCTCTGACATTAATACTATTGCTTCACTTAAACATATATCTAGACATGAAATGCTACCCTGGTCATCATAGACACTTTCAAAAATTTATTTGTCAACATCGTAGCATCTGGCTGTAATAAAGCATTTTAACTTAAAATTCCATTCCTGTTTTCCAGAAGTACATCTCAGAGAGATATTATAATTCCTATCTTAAACCCACACTGATAATTAACCTAGGAAATGAAGTATTTAGATTTTCTCATTGCAATTCAGGAAGATGCTTGTAATTGAATGAATGGATGCTAAGTGAAAATATACCATAAATTGTGCACAATGTAAAATATGTTGGCTTTTAATCCTAAATCCATATAATCCATTAAGTAGTTTTAATATATTGTCAGGTTTGCATTTTGTAAATATCAGGGTTTACAGTATTTAGAATGGCTTAAATAGATGCAGAGTGGAGTTTGGAAAGAAGTTCGGAAGCTGTTGCAGTGCTGGTCACAGCTGAGAAATGATAGCAAACTGGATTTATGTTATGGCCATGTCAATAACAGCGCAGATTTTTAAAACACTAAGGGAATAAACTGGTAAGACTTGTGCATTTATTAGTGTAGTTTTCTCTGAAGCAGAAGGTAGACAGAGATGTAAGTGCAATAACTCTTGTTATATGATTCAAGAAATTACTAATCAGGAAAGTGGGAGTGAGGTGAAAAAGGAACGAAAGCCAGTTCGGATGTGTTATTAAGAAACGATTTCACTGCGGGCACCTGGAGCCCACTGCTGCTGAGTCCTTCAGAAGACAGTGTAGAGAATTCCTCATCATCGTCCTATGATGCTGGGGAATTAATCTTCCAAATCCCACCCATCATTATCTAAAGATTGCTTCTAAATTATTCACTTTCAAGCTCTTCCAGACTGCCCCACATGTTATCTGAGTGTGCCAGAGAAAGACACTGGGTGAAGTGTTACAGGCACTTGCAAGAGGTAGCCGGGAGCGTAAACAAGAATAAGCCATGAGGTTATGGACAAGAAGCAAGCAGCATCTGCTACAAAAATGAATTGAATATAAATGTTACAGGAGAAGAAGATATCAAAGATGGCTTTGAGATTTATATTTTGAACAACTTAATAAATATAGATGTCTTTTACTAACAAGAACAATAGAAACCATGTATCAAGAGAGACTGAGAGCACAATTGGGAAGAGTGGATGTGAGGTGCCATTGATATATCTGTAGAGATGTCAAATAGGCCTGAATACATGAATTATAATCCCAGAGAAGATATATGAGCTGGGAATTTACATTCTGTAGACATTAAAACTATAAGTGTGTTCAGGGGTCCTCATGACTGATGTCAAATCTTGCTCAGATTTACGTAGCCAGGTCTGTGCACCCATTCCCCAGTTGTTATTATTTTTAGCAGATAAAAGCTTACAGCTGTGCCCCTCTATAGAATTTTCCCAGTTAGAATCAGTCTCTTCACCAGAGAATTTTAATTCAGCACTGCAAAGATGGCCCACAACATATCCATGGCCACCACATTAAATTTGTCTAGTCATTGCTAGACTATTTGAAACAATTTTCTTGCTCATTTTTCTTCTTCTTCACATTCCTGTATCACTCCCCAATGCCTTATACTATTCCTTTACAATGTCTCAGTAAATCTCAGGCATCTTAGTCCCTGTCTCACAGAAGTGAAATGCACAGGCAGTTGGCACAGAACCCCACGTCACGTACTGTTGCCACACTCGTGCTCCAAGCTCAGCTCACACCTCTGGTGGCATGGAGGGTTTATTTTGAATTGCTGAAAGAAGAGACAATGTACCAGGCTCAGTTTATTCATGTGTTGCCCAGGGATGTGGGTGCAGAGGTGAGAATGACCTGTTGCTAAAATACAGTTCCACTCGGGGACAGTTATCAGAGGAAGTTATGAAGAGAAATCTTCTGTCACCAGAACCTGAGACGTTCTCCTGGTCATTTGCTTTCTGTGGAGAGGGAACTGACCTGAAGTAAAGGTATGCATAGAGTCAGGGGCAGTGGCAAATGACTGGTCTGAGGTCTGGAAGGATAACCACTGGGAGATTGAGGACAATGTGGCGTGGCGAAAAGATGAATGGTCATCCTACTGGAGATGATACAATGTAAAGATCCTTCTTGATACCTTATCATTCACCAAAGAGTGGACTTCACAGAAGAAACACCAAATTACAAAATGGACATGGTGACGCACCCAGAAATGATCATTAGCCTATGTCACTGGCTGTCAGTATTCTCAAAAAAGCAGAGATGGATGCTACAGATGAAAAGTTGGAGAAAATGAGGTCTGTGCATTCTGAATTCTGACCTTGCTCCACTAGAAAGTACACTAAAGTCACTGATGACATCCTTGTTATAACATTGAATAATTATTCTATTCCTGTTTCTATGATCTTCCAGCATATTTGAGACTGTTTAGTACTCTAGAAGTTTCTCGGTTCAACACTTGACATTTAATGAATTATACACATCTTCTTTCTTCTCTTAGAACTATTTCGTCTTTTTGAAGATGGATGTTCTCAGCCTTCTACCTTCTAGGCTTTTCCCATTCCAACCCCTTCCTTTGGAGGTTTTATTGATGAGATTTCAATCAAATTTAATGAGATTTTAAGAAGCTCTATTATTCAATGTTGAGAGGATAACATGGGATATTGAAACTAGGTACATAATTGTCACAGGGAGATAGAAGACAGTACTTTTATTTGTGATTTCTGGGTTGCCAGAGGATAAAAGGGTAGAGGAGTAAGGAAAGTGTTCTTGCTTTTCATGGTCCTTATATTCCATTACTATTAAAATGAACAAACTAAATATTATAAATTAAATGGAATGAAAAAAATCTAATATCGGTGAGTCTATTTCTTTGGTGAATCCATTTCTTTATAAATTATTGGTTTTTCTTTAACAGTTTAAATTTTCAAACCATTTTCATTGTTAAATGCAATGCATATACAGAAAATGCTACAAATTAAAAGTTCAAAGCTCATTAAATTTTTTTTTTAATTTTATTTTTGTTACAGATGTTTCTCCTTTTTTACCCCATTGACACCCTCCTCCCCACCCCCCCACCCCATCCCCGGCTTAGTTGTCCATGTCCATTGGTTATGCATACATGCATATAAGTTCTGTGGTTTATCTCTTCCCACCCCCCAACACCCCCTCTTCTGAGCATTGTCAGTCTATACCCTACTTTCGTGTTTCTGGGTCTACCGTATTCCTCAGACTGTTATATTCATTATATTCCATATATAAGAGAGATCATGTGGTATTTGTCTTTCTCTGTTTGGCTTGTTTCACTTAGGATAATACTTTCCAGGTCCCTCCACGTCGTCTCAAAGGATAAGAGATCAAGCTCATTAAATTATAAATTCATTCATGCAACCACCACCCAAATCAGAAAAGGACCTCTATTAGTGCACAATAAGGCACCTTCTCAGTTACTTCTTTATCAATATCTTTTTCCTCCTCCTCAAAATAAATATCTGGGTTTATGATAATCCATTTATTTTCTTCCTTTACACATTTAGATCTAAGACATGCATACCTAGGCACTGGTTTTTAATGTAATTCAACGTTATGTCAATATCACAACAAAAAGTTTTATTTCTAAATCTAGTTGGACTTTAAAAACTTGATGCCTCAGAACTGCTTTTCTCTCCCAGTATGCATGAAATTTAAACTTTCTAGCTAAAGCACAGCTCTTCCTGAGCAGACAGTTGAATGAATTATTTTTGTTGACTGTAACCTGCGGTGACAATTCTCAGGAGTTTTAAAGGATTTGTGGCACTTATCTTAACACTTTCCTATTTATTGCTAGAGTTACCTGTCTGCTCTGGGAGACTGTTTACTAAATTACTAAAAGCATCCCTCTTAATTCCTGAGGCTTTACAATATTTGTTCATATATAGAGTCAGAGTAATAAATTATTTCCTTAAACATTTCCCAATTTAACTTTTAATGACTCTTAAAATACTAATAAAAGTGGCTTTCACACTATTATTCCATACTTCTACTCTTGTTTTCAGTAGTAAAATATGTATCATTAAATAAATTTTGATGGTAGATAAAAAACAATAAATTCACCACTGCTTTCCAAATAAAACAGCATGCCATCATGAATATTTTCTTTTGGCATGGAAGTGGGTTGTTTAGCACACAACATTTGCTTAGAGTTTATTGATTGTTAAAAATAGTGGCCCTGGCCAGGTAACTCGATTGGTTAGAGCATAATCCCCATACAGTAAGTTTGTGGGTTCAATCCTGGTCAGGGCACATAAAAGAATCAACTAATGAATACATAAATGAGTGGAACAACAAATTGATGTTTCTCTCTCTCTCTCTAAAATCAATCAATAAATAAAAATAGTTTGAATTTCTTATATATTGGATGGTCTTTGACTACAATAAGAAAACCTCAAGATCAAACATTAAATAAAATCATAGCAAAATAACATTCCATAACTTTTTCCTTGAGAATGGAGGATTATGAAGCCAAAACTTCAACGTAGCATTCATAGTATTGGGGTAATTTGCTGCCAACAAAAAGGAAATGGTGATAATAACTTGTAGTTCTTTAGATGACTTTTGTGCTACCTTCAGAAATTCCTAAGCTATAAACATATTTTAAGAATACTTTAAAATAACACACTGTTAACTAATAGAATTAACCTGAATTATTAAGTCAATATTATATTTTATTTCCTACAGAATAAATTTATAGACCATGCACATAAAAGTGCACATTACTAGGCATCTTTAAAATTGTTATATCTTTGTGCTAGTTAATTGAATTAGACATTTAATTTTGACTTGATTTGAAATTCTAATATGTAGCATGTTAGTTCATTTGTCTTACTATACGTTTTTATTGGTGCATTCTTCTTTATAATGTGAAGATGTATAGAACCAAGACTTAATTTATTAAACTTGATCTACAGTGTATGTTTAAAAAATTGAATATGAAAATGCCAGTAGTTGTTTATGTGAGTGTTTAAATTATTAGATTTTATATAAAAAATGGAATGCTCAATTTTCTCAGGAAGCAAATGGGAGCAGAGGCTTACTCTACACCACCTTTAATTATTTGCTCATTTGCTTATATTTTTATTTAATAAATATTTACTTATAAACTACGCTGTATAAATACATTTGTAAGTATAGACATACTTATTAACAATTTGTGATAAATCTTATAATTAACTACAAATTCCCATATAGAAACACCATGAGTGGCCTTAAGCCAGTATCTTTAAGCCAATATATTCTTCTTAAGAGTTTATATGTAATAAAATAGAAAAGCACTGGCCGGTTTTGCTCAGTGGTTAGAGTGTTGGCCCACAGACCAGAGAGTCCTAGGTTCAGTTCCCTCTAAGGGCACATACCTCGGTTGCAGTTTGTCCCCTGCCCCAGTTGGGGTCGTGTGGGTGGCAGCCCCTCGATGTGTCTCTCTCACATCAATGTTTCTCTCTCTCTCTCTCTCCTTCTCTCCTTCCTGCTCTGTCTGAGGATGAATGAAAAATAAATAAATAAGATATATAAATTTAGTTTATTAAGTACTTATTAGACATATATTATGTTCAAAGCAATACCATGTATGTCCACATATTAATGTATTCATTTACATACCTATATAAATATACCAAACATGTCATCTCTCTTTTCTTCTTAAACAATCTTCAGGAAATGAGCTTCACATTATAACAAGCAGAGTAAAATTACAAAATTTCCCTTGGGGAGTTCAACATTTAGAATTATTATAAATAATAACTCAGTTGTATTTTGAGGGATCATATCTAGTTAGGATAATAAAATAAAGATATGGTGATATGGAGAAATATTAATGTGACCCTAAGAAAACAGGGAGAGTTTAAATAAGTAAAAATGTGGTCATCCCAGGCTTAGCAAAACAAATGTAATATTTGGTTAAAGCTGAGAGTATCTAAAGGAAGGTCTTGGGGTGTAAAATTAGAGTGGATCAAATAGCCGATTGTAGCATTTTTAGTTTTCTATTATACCATTAATTCCAGTTATGTAATCAGCAAAATAACATGATCAGAGTTCTGATTTAGGTTTGCTTATCTACCTAAAGTGTATAATCTCACCAATAATACCAACAATAATGTAGAGTGTATGATTTGTAGACTCTAAACATTGTTATATAAGAAATTTCTGTATCAAATTACATTATTGACAATCAACCTATTGTTGAAAACAAATGATATAGTCCAATGAAAGTAAACACTGCATGATGGTATTTCTTTTATGGGGAGGGGTTTGTTTAATCCCCAATCCTCCTCAATTTGGTAAATTTAGGCTTTACTTAAGTTTGGGATCCCCAGCCTCTTACATCAAGAAATGGATCATGGTGGCAGCATTAGGTTTTGGTGGAATTCTGATAACTCCATCTGCATCGGCATCTGCAAAATATGAGAGGATCTGTGTGTCTGTTAGCTCTCTGTTAATGGGATTAACATTATTGCCATGAAAGATGCCTGTGGTTCCAATAATGTGCTCTCTAAATTTTCATGTGACGAACTATAGGGCCAGGCAATGGTAATTATTTCAGGATTATTCAAATGGTGACCTTAGGGTCTTTTTTTCCTAGGCCCATTTCTTATTTCCTGCTTATGTCATTGGAATGCATTCTAAAAGTTTAAACTGGAAATAATATATATACCTAATCCATTTTGAATATTGGCTATTTCATTACTAACAACTCATATTTTAAATCTATGGATTTCTGAGTCAACTACAACTGATGTATTGTGTTTTATCATTAGTTAAATTACAGCCCTTGCCAGTTGGGTTCAACAGTTAGAGCGTGGGCTCATGGACCAAAGAGTTGGGGGTTTGATTTTGGTCAAGGGCATGTATCTCAGTTGCGTTTCAATCCCCAGCCACGGATGGGGTCATGCAGGAGGCAACCAATAGATGTGTCTCTCACATCGATATTTTTCTTCTTCCTTCCCTTACTCCCACTCAATCTGAAAATCAGTGGGAAAATATCCTCAGGTGAAGATTAAAAAAAGAAAATAATTACAATTCAAATAAACAAATGAGCAGGCATGGCTTATCTGAAGATTGAAATTTAGGTTTACTCTCTTAAATTTAAAGGACTTAGAGTTGTCTCCCTGAGAAAAGCATATGTATCTTTTGCATTAGAAAAGGAGAATAAATTAAATTAAATATTTGATGACTACAATGTGCATTGCAGTAGTCATTGTAATTATTAAATATGTTTTATTGAGTGTCTTTTCTTTTTCTTTAGCAAGAGAGGAAGGGAGAGGGAGAGACAGAAACACCGTTGGATGAGAAACATCAATTGGCCACCTCGTTCTATTCTCCTCCTAGAAAAAGTAAGATTTTACTTTCTGACCTCATTTAACCTTGCAAATGTTTGCATAGGTCAATAAAATGTGGGCAGATGTGATATATGTCACATTTAGATAGAAGCTTTAATAGCCAAATAGAATTCTCAACATTTTTTTCGTCCTATCATGGTGATCACTGAAGCACATATTAAAATGATTCCCTAATGGTTAAGTGACTAGGCTGGTCAGTGACCCTTTGAATGAGTAGTGTTAACAAAAATTTATTCTGACACTTGTTCATGATGGCAAGAAAGACCTTATTCAAGGGATTGCTGCAATGGGGTTTCATGTTAGAGGAAAGAAGTTGGTCGAGATTTGAAATAAAAGGAAAAGTGGCCTCACTTTTTTATAGCCAGGGAGCAGGAACTCGGTAGATGAAAAGTTACTAAGAGGAAACACTAAAGAAAAAAAGGGATTATGCTTAAATCAAATTGGCAAGATTCTTTCTAAAAGCAGGTGAGGGTGATCAAATACCACCTGGGGATTTGTTGGGGAAAAGAAGGGTGATCAGATTTTGACAGTAGGGTTCTCTCTAAACTGGTAAGATTGCTGTAACTGGGCATTGCAGGCCCAATAAGAACAGATAACAAGCTCAAGGCCTAGAAGCTTTTGAAGTGCTAAACTAAAATTTACTTGAGAGAGTCCAATCAGAAGCTAAGGCTAAAAATAAACTTTCCTTGCATTAAGCCACTGGTAGTTGGGAGTTGGTTGTTAGAGTTAACATACACTGTCCTATTCTGACTGACACACTAATAGATTATAATATTGGTTCATTTTTTATGTTGTCTAAGAATACCTGCTTCATGAAGTTGTAAAATTTTTTCTATAGGTTCACTTTATAGTTATAGTACACAAATCTGACAAAGTATAACTATTACATGAATAAATGGATAAATGAAGATAGGGCCAGAGTTTCCTTCCATGAAACACAAGGAAAGCCAAATTAGATGACAATAATATCAGGGAAGTTATATATTTGAAAGAGAGTACTTTAAATTGCTTCTGTTTCCTCAAAAAAAAAATAAATAGAAAGACTTTTATTAAATAAAAAGTTCAATAAATATTTGTAAACTACATGAATAAATTAATAAATGTACTCATATTCCTGATATTTAAAAATGCCTAGGATTTAGTCATGTGCAGTTCAGGGTCTAAAACTACTTAATAATGACATTTTATTATGAGATTAAAACAGGTAATCAAAGTTTGTGTTTCCTAGAGTTATCTTTCAGAATATTAAAATATATTTGAATTTTTTTTCAAATAACAATTTAGTAACACAAATGTATTCACTTAAGCAACTTCTTAAGGCTTAAAACATCATTCTCTCTGAAGCGACAGAGTAGTAATCATTAATTGAGTAACACCTGCTCTTTCAGGAGTAAAGGAGTTTCCTGAAGGACAATAATAAAAAATATTGCCACTAAACACAGGTAATAAATTGTTTTTGTTGTTGTTGTTTTCATTTAAAGCATTTGTTATTTTTCAATTACAGTTGATTCACAATATTATATTAGTTTTAGGTGTATAAACCACTAATTAAACATTATATAACTTACTAAGTGATCATCTCAATAAATCTTGTTTCCATCAGATACCATGCATAATTACCAGAATATTATTCACTATATTCCTTATGCTGTACTTTACATTCTCAGGACTGTTCTGTAACAACCAATTTGTACTTCTTAATCCCTTCACCTTTTTTACCCATCCACTCAAACCTCTGGCAAACATCAAAATTTTCTGTGTTTATTAGTCTGTTTCTGTCCTGTTTGTTTATTTTTTAATTAAATTTTTGATAGCTATGTATTAATTGTCATTTTATTGTTCATATTTTTCATCTTCTATTTTTTTTCTTTTTCTTAAAGAAGACTCTAACATTTTATGTACTACTGATTTGGTGGTGATAAATCTCTTTAGTTTTTTCATGTTTGGGAAGTTCTTTATATGTCATTCAATTCTAAATGATAGGTTTGTTGGGTAGAATAATTTTATTGTAAATCTTTGCTTTTCATCACCTTGACTATTTCTTCCTAATCCCTTCTGCTCTGCAAAGTTTCTTTTGAGAAATCAAATGACAGTCTTATGGGAGCTCCTTTGTAGGTAATTAATGTTTTTTTTCTTGCTGCTTTTAACATTCTCTCTGTCTTTAATCTCTAGCATTTTAATTATGATGTGTCTTGGTGTGGGCCTCCTGTGGTTCATCTTGTTGGGACTCTCTGTATTTCCTAGATTTGTACGTCTATTCCTTTGTCAGGTTAGGAAAGTTTTCTGTCGCTATTTTTTTCAAATAGGTTTCAATTTTTTTGTTATTATTTTTGTTGTTAATCCTTACCTGAGGATTTTTTTCATTGATTTTTAGATAGAGTGGAAGAGAAAGAGGAAGAGAGAGAGAGGAGGGAGGGAGAACAAGAGAGAGGGAAACATCGATGTGAAAGAAACACACCAATTAGTTGCCTTCCACATGACCGGAACTGAGGATGGGGATCAAACCTGCAACCCACATAGGTGCCCTTGACTAAAAATAGAACCCATGACTCTTTGGTCTAGGGACTGACACTCTAACTGCTGAATCAAACCAGCCAGAGCAAATAGGTTTTCAATTTCTTGCTCTCTCTTCTCCTTCCAGCACACTCAAAATGAGAATGTTGATTAACTTGAAGTTATCCCAGAGGCTCCTTACATTATCCTCACTTTGTTGGATTCTTTTTTATTTTCACTGTTCTGATTAGGTGTTTTATGCTTCCTTATATTTCAAATCTTTAATTTGATTCTTGGTTTCATCTATTCAACTAATAATTCCCTGTAAAGTATTCTTCATTTCAGTTAGTGTATTCTTCATTTCTAACTGGTTCTTTTTTATGGTTTTTATGTCCTTTTTTTATGTTGTTGAAGTTCTCAAATAGTATGTTGAGCATCCTTATAACCAGTGTTTTGAACTCTGCATCTAGTATGTATATTGCTTGTCTCCATTTTGTTTAGTTATTTTTTGGAGTCTTGTCCTGTTCTTTTGTTTGGGACAGGTTTCTTTGTCTCCTCATTAAGGCAGCATCCCTGTGTTTGTTTCTATTAATTAAGTGGAGATACTATGTCTCTCTGGCTTTGTAGAGAGACCTTATGTAAAGGGTTTTATGTAGGGTCCAGCAGCAGAGCCTTCATGATCACCCCAGCTGGGTACGCAAGGTATGCCCCCATCATGTGGGCTGTGTACACCTATTGTAGGTGAGCCTTGATTGCTGTTGGCACATCAATGGCAGGGATTTAACCCCAGGCCAGTCAGCTGTGCAGGGTCCTACCCCACAAAGCAGGACTTACTTCAGTAGGCCACTGGTACCTGCTGAGTCTATCCTTTGAGTGTGTCACTTGTGGAGGTGGTTGGGTGGTGTTTTAACATGGTCTGAAGCTGTCTCCCAAGTGCATTGGCTCTGGAGCCTCCCAGGATGTGCAGGCCAAGGTCAGCTGCCACCTGTGTTCTGCCCGAGGGCACCTTGCATGAGCTACACAACAATCTGCAGATGGCTGCTACTTGTGCTGGGCTTGGAGGTGCTCAGGTGAGACCAAGCTGAAAGCAAAGGCTATTACTGCTGGTGCTGGGCATAGGGCAATTAAGCAAGAAGTACAAGACTCACCAAGGTTAGATGCTGCTTTTTTGGGAGATTTTTGGAAAGTCTAAAACATGAGTCAAGACAGGCCATTAGTATGGAAAAGCCATTGTTAACCGTTTGTGTGGGACTGCAAGTTGGGTGGGGCAGGGTCTCAGGGAATCACCAGGTCTGGGCTAACAGCAATTAGCCAGGTTTATAGAGACTCCAATATGGTGCTTGCCTGTTGGTTTTATTGGGGGAGGGCTCAGACAGGAACAGTGTCATCTGCCAAAACTTTTGTCTGGCAAAAAGCTGTCCCCAGTTCTCACCCTGATGCCAGACCATTCACTTCCTCCTTAAATGTCCCTGCTGACTTTTGAAATGCTACCCAGGTACCAGAGCTCTGAGGGAGTGAGTCTGAGTATGTCCATGTGTGAGCCCTTTAAGAGGGACTTCCTGAGACCAGCAGCCTTCCTCTCACTCAGCCATAATACCTGCTGGTTTTTACAGCCAGAAGTTATGGGGACTTCTCTTCTTGGTATTGGAACCCTGGTCGGGGAGGCCTACTGTGGGCCTAGAACCCCCTTGCTTGTCATGGGGGACCTCTAGCAGCTGAGATATCCCTCCCAATTTTTATCCGCCACATGTTGGTGGAGCAGAGACATGGGACCAGCTTGTCCTAGCAGTCTCAGCGTGGCTTTTTCTCTAAATACCTAGTCGTAAGACTTCCTTCCATTCACCTAGGTTTTAGGCAGTAATTAAAGATGGTTGTTATGTAGTTTAGTTGTAATTTTGATGTGATTGTGGAGGATGAAGTACCACATTTACCTACACGGCCATCTTGACCAGAAGAAGTTCCACAGGAGGTAAATTGTCAATAAAAGGGAAAACAGCAGTGGATTCAATAAATATGAAGATAGTAAAGCATATAAATATATTTTTTATTATAAACTCAATAAGAGGGTTTTTTTTTTTTTTTTAGTTGACTCCAGAGAGGGAGAGAGGGAGAAAGAGAGGGGGAAAGAGAAGAGAGAAAGAGAGACTTTGATTTGAGATATGTACACCAATTGGTTGCCTTCAGTACATGCCCAGACCAGGATCGAACCCGTGACCTAGGTATGTGCCCTGACTGGGAGTAGAACCCACAACCTTCCAGTGCATAAGACAATGCTCCAACTAACTGAGCCACACTGTCTACAACCAATTAGAGTTTTAAATTTTTAACATGTACATTTCAACACTAACACTTTGAATATTAAAACCAGAAATAGTATCATTTTATAGTTGCAAAATAAAAATTATTGGATTGAATAAACTAAATATTGAGTGATACCTATTTAATAAATGATGTTTTATGTATAAAAGAAAAATATCAATGGGGTTACTCTTAAGTGCATTATGTTATTAACATTGAATATGATCAACTGAACAAATATTTATCACTCTGTTTAAGTGATAATTAAGTAGATTTTGAAATAAAAAATTAAGTAGATTTTGAAATAAAAAATGAATTTGGCTAGATTGTTTTTGAAAGTCTGTGAATGCTAGGCTAAAATATTAGAATTAATTTGTTAGTCTAATAGAGTCATTGAAGATTTTTAGCAAGAATGTGAAGCGATTAATAAAGTGCTAGAGAAAAATTATTTGCAGCACTAGGTAGAAAAAACTGAACAGAGTAAAAAAGTGGAAAGAATTGAGGCCAGCTAAAATTGGATTTTCAGCATTATTAAGTAACTTTAAGGAAGTTAAAAAGGTTCTACACTCAGTTTCTAATGTGTATGTGAAGGTTTTTCCCCACAGCAGAAAATGATTCTCTGCACACCAGCTGGATGTCAATTCAACTAAAATCTGAAACTGCCAACCTTGAGATAGCATCAGACTCCACCGGTAAAGGCTCAGCCCCATAAAACTGCCTCCCTAAACTCTTGTTTTTCAGATACCAGTATCCAGTTCAGGTTACTGTCTAGACTTCTAAACAACCTGGTATAGATCAGAGGTTCCTATGACCCCCTCTTTAGGTTCAACTAATTTGCTAGTGACTCACAGAACTCAGAGAATTTTTGTTTACAAGCTCACTAGTTCATTATTTAAAAATTATAACTCGGAAACAGCCAGATAGAAGAAATGCGTAGGGCAAGCTATGGGGAAGGGGGCAGAGCTTCCGTGCTCTCTCTGAACAAGCCATTCTCCATGCGTTCACCAACCCAGAAGCTCTACGAATGCCATTCTTTGGGTTCTTATGGGGGCTTCATTACTGAGGCTTGATTGATTAAATCATTGACCACTGAAGACTGATTCAACCTCCAGCCTCTCTGCCTTCCCTGGAAATCAGGGGATTGGACTGAAGTTTCCAACCCTCTAATCATAGTTTGTTCCTCTGGTAATCAGCCCCCATCATTAGATGCTTTCCCCAAATCACCTCATAAGCATAAACCCAGCTGCACTGAAAAAAGGCTTGTTATGAATAACACCCATTTCACTTTTATGGCTCTGATGTGATTTCAGGAACTGAGGACAAAAATCCTAATTTTATCACAAAGGACACTCTTATTGCTCAAGACATTCCAATGGTTTTGGTGGCTATGAACCAGAAACCATGGACTAAATTTTTGTCATTCAGATAACCAAAATATAGTTCTCATATCACATAATATCTCGTTTCTAATTTTCACATTACAGCAGTGTTTCTTAACCTCAGCACTTTTAACATTTGAACCAGAGAACTTGGGGGGAAGTAGGATGGACGTCTTGTTAATTGCCAAATGTCCCCTGGAAAAGCAGAGTGAGGCAGAGGAGTGCAAAATCCTCCATGGTTTGAACCACTGATTTATAATAAAAAACAGTTTGAAACAGATACTTGCATGATTTAAAATTCCGATTTTTGAAGGCATCTAAGAAGGAAATAGTACATTTCAACTTATATTATTCATTAGTAGCATGCCATAAATGTTTCTGCTTCTTGGAACTGTCAGGGAGGAAAAAAAAGATCTCTGGCTGATCTAATAATAAAATTGGCATTCGACCTAGTAGGAAAAAAACAAGTCAAACTTGAGTAACAAATACACGTCCTTGTATACATGGGAGAGACCGAGGAACTCTAAATAACTTGCCAAAATGTCAGAAGCCATCACCTCAAATACCACCTTCAGCTAAAGACAAAATAAAATGTTGGGGGTGGAAAGTCAGTTATGGGAGAGTACCAGGAAAAGCACAGTAAACGAGGGTAAGATTAATAAGTAAAAGTTGCCAGTTGTGAAAATAGCCAGGGGCATCTAAAGTACATTATAGGGAATATAATCACTTAATTTTTTGATAAGTTAACACATAGCCAAACATGTTAACTATTTTGTTGTTGTCGTTGCACATATTTTGTGGTTGAGACAACAATATGTAGGGTACTGTATACTGCTTCTCTTGTGCTCTCAATTCAGACAGACATTTCTTACTTGATCCCTTTATTTTATCCATCTTTCACTTTCAAATAAGAATCTTGTGACTGTGACTAAGTACATCTATTTCTCTTAACTTTCATTGACCATACTCTAATCCTGTGTATTGCTATCTCCCATTCAGATTACTGTTGGGATCTTGATGGGCATTCTTGTTCCAGGTTTTCCTGCTTTTTCTTTTCTTTTTCTTTTTTTGCATGCTAGTGGGCACTGACATGCTTGATATCCTCTTGTAGTTTTGCAATGTCTTTAGAATAAAATAGAAACTCTCTTGTTTGACTTATAGTGAGCCAACGTATTTGTTTGTCTCTACCTTTCCCATTCCCCATCTGACATTTTATGTACCAATTTAATCTTATTTTTAATCTTCATATAATATAAACCTTCTTACATTTACAACATATCTTCTGTCTGAACCACCACCATCTCTCTGGCTATTGCTTCTTTTAGTTAACTTCTATCTACTTTATGTCTTCACTTGGCTACGAGGTTTTGAAGAAAGCTTCCCCTGATCCATTATTACCAGGCCAGCTGCCATTGCTCAATATTTCATGTTTCATAATATTTAACCCATATCATTTATTTAAATTGTATTATTTGTCTGTCAGTCTCTTTGCACTATAATCTCAGAGGGAAGAGCCTATGTCTGTCTTATTCTCTTTTTGTATCCAGTCTTCTGGATACAAATTCTCTTTGACATATGCATGAATAACATTTACTGATAACAATAAACAATCACTTATCATTTCTTACATACTAGGCTAATTGCTTTGTATTGACTTTCTTGGTAAGAAATTGTTTCAAAAGACTGAGTAAATTTTCCAAGTTCCAGAGTTATTAAGTGGCAAAGGCTAAACATAAAACAGAATTACTTGTCCAAAGTTTATACTCAACAATTCTGAAATAATACACTTTATTGTGTTATTTTTTTTAATTAATCATCTGAAGGCAAAATCATGTGCCTATTTATACAAACAGGAAATGTCATACACTGTTCGAAATAATGGACACTCCTGTTGAAACTCACCTGTTTATCCCTGAACACCAATTTAATACTAATCTTTCAGGGAAGCAATTATATATTCTGTATAATTTAAGAACACAATACAAAATATCACTCCATTGGCCATATTTTCTATTCAGTTGTGCTCACACTATTGACATTCATCTTATCCTATATTTCTGGTTACTGCTTACAATAACTTTTAACCTATCTGTGCTAGAATCTCCAACTGGTACTCGGTATCCTTTTTATTCTCCAACTCTCCTGTTTCGTATCTCATGGACTTATAAAGTATATATTTCATGTTCCAGAAACCTTGGTACTAAGAAGTAAATGCTGCTTAAGTTCTTCTAATAAAATGTCCTCTTATTAATTTTGGAAGGTGAAAATGAAGACAGTAGCATTAAGTTAAAGTGTTGGTGACCATGCACGTTTGAAGCAAGCTAACTTCATATTATTACTGGGACATGCAATATTACATTGGCCAGTTATTAGCTTCAAGAACAAACAGAGGCTGTGGCAGAAGCAATGCGATATAAGGTAACAGCAGCTTTTTTCTTATTTCTAGATCACAAAACCAGTGAAGTTATTTTGAAATAAAAATTCTAGTGTCTTCTTGTAACCCTGAGTTCTGCTCATCTAAAACTTTTGATGATTTTGGTATTTATTTCTTTTATATTAAATCTCTTCCTTGGAACATTTAGAATATTTTTTTCTGTTTCCTGCTAAGCCCTGACCACTATATTAAGAATCTATCATCATTAATAACAAATAATAGAGTTTTAGAGTTTTAAAGCATATATCTTGGAGAACTAACACATTCTCTAATTCTTAATGTATTCATATATAACATTAAATAACTTTGATTTTTTTTTTATCCTCACCTGAGGACATTTCTTTTTTTGTTCATATAGAATGGGAGGGAGTGGGAGGGACAGAGAGAGAGAGAAACATGGATGTGAAAAGGACACATGGAGTGGTTGCCACCCTCACGACCAACCGAGGGGGTGAGAAACTGCAACCGAAGTACGTGACCTTAGCAGGAACCAAACCTGGGTCTCTCTGGACCGCAGGCCAATGCTCTAACCGCTGAACCAAACCGGCCAGGGCAATTTTTAAATTTGTTATAAATGATTTTTTGTATCCTCTCACAGATACAAGCTTACAAATCCTGAAAAAAATTTGACCTCGAGTTGGTTGGCATAAATTTTCTTTTTGCTGGCATATATATTCTTTTTGCTTGATGACCTTTTTTTATCCTTACCTGAGGACATTTTTCCATTTTTTTGTTCAGATAGAGTGGGAAGGAGAGAGAGGAAGAGAGAGAGAGAGAAAAAACCATTGATGTGAAAGGGACACACTGAGTGGCTGCCACCCACATGACCAACCAGGGCCGGGGACAAACTGCAAGTGAGGTATGCACCCTTAGTGGGAACCAAACTCGGGTCTCTCTGGACCGCAGGCTGATGCTCTAACTGCTGAGCCACACTGACCAGGGCTTGCTTGATGATTTCTATTGAGAACACGTATTACCCTTAGTTAGCATTCAGCATCATTTTTGTATCCATAATCACAGGTTCCCAATAACATAGCAAATGGAATTCATCATTTATCTACAGGATATTTTAAATACTAGTCAGTCATACTAAGTATATCTTGAATCATGATTAAACATTATAGTGTAAGTTCTCAAATATCATTTTATTTAAACTAAAGGAATATTGTTTTTATTTACACTCAAAATTCATATAAAAGGAAACAGAAACTCCATTTGCTCTATTATTTTCTTTTCATTTTTTTAAATTACTCACCCAAGGATACTTTTTTTCCTATTTATTTTCAGATAGGGTGGGAGAGAGAGATACACACACACATCAATTAGTTGCCTCCTGTACGACTTCAACCAAGGCTGGGGACCAAATCGCTACCGAGGTATGTGCCCCTGACCAGAATCAAACCCTCTACTCTTTGGTCCATGGGCAAATGCTCTAACTGCTGAGCCTAACCAGCCAGGCCTCTATTATTTTCTATACAGTGATCTTGCTTCCTTTTTAACTTTTCTTGCAATGGGTGGAAAGTGATTCAACTACTGAAAAAGAATAATTTAAGCTACTAGCTACACTTCAAATAAGCCAACAGTAAGGCAAGATATCTATAAAAGTTTCACAAAACTTTTTTGTGAAATATTATTTAGTATAAATGTAAAATATACTAGAAAATATGTTTTGAAAAACTGAAAATTATTTATCAAAATAAGAGCACCATCAATAAAATGAAACACAGAGCCAAAAGAAATGCATGTAGGCAAAGCATTTAAGATGTTCTAAAGAAAAGGAAATAATTCATTTTTACTGTAAATGGAAGTCAAAAAGGAGATCAAAGTAAGTCCCATTCCTAAATCATCTAACTCAAGCTTTCAGTAGTGACTGTAGAACAATTTCAGGTAACTTAAAATATGAGATAAATAGAAATGCCAGATTCAGGTAAAACTCTGTTGACAGGTAATTACTTGGAGAAAATCCATAAAGGAATAGTTGAAAGTATATGTTATACCTAATATTCTCTTTTGTAAGAAATAAATAAATAATTTCTGTTTTAATAAAGATAACTATAGAATGTAACCCAAAAATGATAAGCTAAATAATAGCTCTCATTTTATTTAGGGACAAAATCCTCCACTGCTCTCTCCAGGATATATAGTAATTTGTAGGACCTGAAATAATAATAATAAAAAAAAAACCTTGGTAAGAACAAATTTCAAAGATTTACACTATCTGACTTCAGTTCTTCCTATAAAACTGCTCAAGAATAGACCAAAAAAATGGCAAGTAAGGACACTCAAAAAGTGTTCAACATTAGTCATTAAGGAGATGCAAATAAAATAAGAATGAGCTGTTACAATGGCTAATTTTTTTAAAGTTGTGAACAATAGCATATTGGTGAAAATATGAATTGATTAAAACTCTCATACATTGCTGGTAGGAGAGCACATGGTAGTTTGTGCATGAACTGTGAGAAGAAATTGAAAAGAGGTAGTCATATGCACCTCAAAACCTAAAGATTTACTTTTTATGGGAAGACGATATCTTAAAAACCATAATGGAGATTCTAAAATGGCGGCCTGGTAAATGGAAGCCAGACAGATCACCTCAAATGACCAAACTAGAATTACAATTAAAATAAAGACAAATCATCAGAAAAAGCATCAGAAAAGCAATTGGAGAGGACCCACACAGCCAGGGACAGGTAAAAAGGACACTGAATCAAGCCTGGTAGGATCTACAGAGGCACGAGAGGGTGGGCTGGGAGCCCATGGGAAGCAGCTGTTTTAGATGTGAGCAGCTCCCTTGGGGTTAAAAATCCCAAGCCAGCTTCACAGCCCAGAGGGCTGAGGGCTGGGACAGAGCACTAAGTTAGCTACAGCCACTCACCTTGGGCTCTGGCAGAGAGAGGGTGGGCAGACTGGACTGGAACTGTGTGGAGACTCAGGAGCTTAGATAGCTGGGAGGGCACTGAGAGTTTTGTACTAAATCACTCCTTAACAGGACATCTTACTCAAAGAGCCCTTTCCCAGAGCCCTTGAGAGAAGCGACAGCCCCTCCCTCAGATATTTAACACCATACAAGTGGGCCAGAGAAATGCAAATTGAGGCTCATTGACAACCAGCATCTGCCCAACTCTCAGGAAATACTCTTCCTCTGAACACCTGAGGAATTTTTTATTCAGTTGTGGGCTACAACCCAAAGCTTATCAAGTAACTGAGAATAATTGTCTCCAGACAAAAAGCTAGAAAATAACTTAAACTTTCCAGGGCTTGCAAATCTACCCAGGGAAATAAGACTTGACAGTAGTGTTTCACGTGGGTCCTCCCACACTCATCCATCCCAGTAGAGGGAGCCACAAACAGCAGTACACCAACGCCCACAGGGAAAATTTGGCAGACTCCAAAACCCACTGAGATAGCCAAAATGGTGAAACAAAGAAACAAACTTCAAATAAAAGAATTAGAGAACTTTACTGAAGATGAGATAAATGAAGTGCATTTAAGCAACTTATCAGAAGTAAAGTTCAGAGCAATGATAATTAGGAAGCTCAACAGTATGAGTACAGAGCTCAGCACCATTAGTAAAGATATAGAAACACTGAAAATTAACCAACTAGAAATGAAGAATGACATAGCAGAAATAAAGAACACACTGGAAGGAATAACCAGCAAAGTAGAGGAAGTTGAGGACTGGATCAGTGAATTAGAAGACAAGGTAGAAAAAATCACCCAATCAGAAAAACAAAAAAGTAAAAACAATTAAAAAGCAAGAAGACAGCTTAAGAGAATTGTGGGACAACTGGAAAAGTAAAAACATCCATATTTTGGGAGATTCAGAAGAATAAAATGAGCAAGGGTTAGAGAATATATATGAAGAAATAGTGACAGAAAACTTCCATGACTTGGTGAAGGAAAAAGTAATTCAAGTTCAAGAAGTACAGAGCCCCAAGTAAGAAGAACACAAACAAGCCCACACCAAGACACATAATAATTAAAATGCCAAAAACTAAACACAAAGAAAGAATCCTAAAGGCAGCAAGAGATAAGTAACAGGTTACCTACAAAGAAAACACCATAAGGCTCTCAGCAGAGTTCTCAACAGAAACAATACAGGCTAGAAGGAAATGGCATGAAGTAATCAAGGTCATGAAAAACAAGGATCTGAATCCACGACTATTGTATCCGGCACGGCTGTCATTCAAAATAGAAGGTCAAATAAAGAGCTTCCCAGACACAATCAGCCCTAGGGAATATATTAGCACCAAAGCAGCACTGCAAGAAATGTTAAAAGGACTGCTGTGATTATTAGAAGAAATAGGAAGAAAAAATATATAACAACACCAAACAAAAATGGCAATAAATAAATACATATTAATAATCACCTTAAATGTAAAGGATTGAATTCTCTGATAAAAAGACCCAGGATAGCTGAATGGATAAGAAACATGACTCATATATATGTTGTTTACAAGAGACCCAACTCACAACAAAAGACTCACATTGGTTGAAAGTCAAGAGATGGCAAAAAATCTTCCAAGCAAATAGAAAGAAATAAAAACTTGGGTAGCAATACTCGTATCTAATAAAATAGATTTCAAAATGAAGGCCATAACTAGAGAAAAAGAAGGCCACTACATAATATCGAAAGGATCTATCCAACAGGAAGATATAACCTTGGTAAATATATATGAATCTAATATAGGAGCACTAAAATTTATTAAAAATCATCTGGAGGACTTCAAAGGAGAAATCACCAGCACTACAATCATAGCAGGGGACTTCAACACCCTGTTGAAATCACTGGATAGATCCTCTAGACAAAAAAAAATTAACAAGGAAATAGAAACCCTAAATAGACTATTTACAGAGAATTATACCCCAAAACTGCAGAACACATTCTTCTGAGGTGCACACAAAACATTCTCAAAAATATGCCACATGTTAGGACAAAAACTAAGTCTCTATAAGTTCAAGAAGACTGAAATCATATCAAGCATCTTCTCAGCTCACAATGGCATAAAACTAGAAATCAGTTACAATAAAAACACAGAAAAAAAATTGAACACATTGAGGCTAAATAGCATGCTCTTAAACAATAAATAGATCACCAAGAACATCAAAGAATAAATTTAAAACTTCCTGGAAACCAGTGAAAATGAACACACAACAACACAAAATCTATGGGATGCAGCAAAAGCAGTTCTGAGAGGGAAGTTCATAGCACTACAGGCTTACATCAAGAAACGAGAAAAATTTCTGATTGACTATCTAACCTCACAACTTAAAGAACTGGAAAACTAACAACAACAACAACAACAACAACAAAACAGAGAAAATAGAAGAAAAAAATAGTAAAGCTCAGAGCAGAAATAAAAAACATAGAGACCAAAAGAAAAGAAAAGAAAAAAAAAAAAAAAAAAACTCAAAAGATCAATGAAATAAAGAGCTGGTTCTTCAAAACGATGAACAAGATTTATAGACCTTAGTTAGATTCACCAAGAAACAAAGAAAGAGAACCCAAATTAACAAAATCAGCAATGAAAGAGTAAAAGTAACAACTGACACCACACAAATACAAAGGATCATTAACAAATACTATGAACAATGATATAGCAACAAATTGGACAATCCAAGTGAAATGGACAAATTTCTAGAAACATGTAGTCTCCCAAACTGAACCGGAAAAAAGAAAACTTGAACAGACCAATAACAACCAAGAAATTGAAGATATAATCAAGACTCTCCCAGCAAACAAAAGCACAGGCCCGGAGGGCTTCATGGGGGAGTTTTACTGAACATTCAAAGAAGAACTAATATCCATTCTCAAACTATTCCAATAAATTCAAGAAGAAAAACTTCCAAATTCGTTTTATGAAGCTAGCATGATCCTAATTCCAAAACCAGATAAACACACTACAAAGAAAGAAAACTATAGGCCAATATCCCTGATAAACATAGAGGCCAAAATCCTTAACAAACTATTAGCATATCGAATCCAGCAATACATTAAAAAAAATTATTCATCATGACCAAGTGGGATTCATCCCAGGGATGCAAGGCTGATACAATATTCGCAAATCAGTAAATGCGATATATCACCTAAACAGAATGAAAGATAAAAACCATCTGATCATATCATTAGACACTGAAAAAGCATTCAACAAAATCCAGCATCCAGTTTTGATAAAAACACTCAGCAATGTGGGAATAGAAGAATCATATCTTGACATAATAAAGGCAATATATGAAAAACCTATAGCCAACATTATATCAATGGACAAAAACTAAAAGCATTTCCCTTAAGAACAGGAACAAGACAGGGATGCCCACTTTCGCCTCTCTTGTTTAACATAGTACTGGAAGTCTTAGCCACAGCAATCAGACAGGAAGAAAAAATAAAAAGGATCCAAATTGGAAAGGAGGAAGTGAAATTGTCATTATTTGCAGATGACATGATATTCTACATAGAAAACCCTAGCCCTGGCCAGTTTGGCTCAGCGGTTAGAGCGTCAGCCTGCGGTCCGGAGAGACCCGGGTTCAGTTCCCGCTAAGGGCATGTACCTCGGTTGCAGTTTGTCCCCGGCCCTGGTTGGTCGTGTGGGTGGCAGCCACTCGATGTGTCCCTTCACATCGATGTTTCTCTCTCTCTCTCCCTTCCTCTCTCTCCCTCCCGCTCTATCTGTACAAAAAATGGAAAAATATCCTCGGGTGAGGATAAAAAAAAAAAAAAGAAAAGAAAACCCTAAAGACGCCATCAAAAATCTACTAGAGTTAATAAATGAATTTGGTGAGGTAGCAGGAATACAAATTAACATCAAGAAACCCACAGCATTCTTATACATGAATAGTGAACTCACAGAAAGAGAAGCTAAAAAAAAACCCCATTTACCATCATGGCAAAAAAATTAAGATACCTAGGAATAAACTTAACCAAAGATGTAAAGGACCTATTTGCAGAAAACTATAAGACATTAAAACAAGAAACAGAGGAAGATATAAAAAAGTGGAAGCACATACCTTGTTCATGGATTGGAAGAATTAACATCATTAAAATGTCCATACTACCCAAAGCAATCTATAGATTTAGTGAAATCCCCATCAAAATATCAATGACATATTTCACAGAACTAGAACAAATACTTCAAAAGTTTATATGAAAGCAAAATGACCCAAAATTGCCACAGCAATCTTGAAAAAAAAGAACAAATTAGGAGGGATCATAATACCAGATATCAGATTATACTACAAAGCCACTGTAATCAAAACAGCCTGATACTGGCACAAGAACAGGCATATAGATCAATGGAACAGAACAGAGAACCGAGAAATTGACCCAGGACATTATGCTCAATTAATATTTGACAAAAGAGGCAAGAGCATATAATGGAGTAAGACAGCCTCTTTAATAAGTGGTGTTGGGAAAATTGGACAGCTTCATGCAAAAAAAAAAAATGAAACTAGACCAATAATTTACACCATACAAAAGAATAAACTCAAATAGATGAAAGACTTGAATGTGACTTGTGAATCCATAAAAATCCTAGAAGAAAATGTAGGCAACAAAATTTCAGACATTATACAGAGCAGAATTTTCACTGATAAACTCCTAAGTCTAGAGAAAGAGAAAAATGAACACATGGGACTACATCAAACTCAGAAGCTTCTGCACAGCAAAAGAAACAATCATCAAACTGGAACGGGAACCCACTATATGGGAGAGCATAACTGCCAACAATACATTAGATAAGGGGTTAATTTCCAAAATATATAGAGTACTCCTACAACTCAACTAAAGGAAGGCAAAGAACCCAATTAAAAAATGGGCAGAGGACCTATATAGACACCTCTCCAATCAGGACATACAAATGGCCAAGTGACATATCAGAGAGATACAAATTAAAACAATTATGAGATATTACCTCACACCTGCCAGAATGGCTGCCACCAGCAACTCATCAAACAATAAGAGTTGGTGAGAGTGTGGAGAAAAGGGGACTCTTAGTACACTGCTGGTGGAAATGCAGCCACTATGGAAAGCAGTAAGGTGTTTCCTCAAAAAATTAAAAATTGATCTGCCATTTGACCCAGTGATCCCACTTCTAGAAATATATCCTAAGAAGCCTGAAACACCAATCAGAAAGAATATATGTACCCCCATGTTCATAGAAGCACTATTTACAATAGCTAAGATCTGGAAACAACCCAAGTGTCCATCAGTAGATGAATGGATTAAAAAGCTGTGGTACATGTATACAATGGAATATTATGCAGCTGTAAGAAAGAAAGATCTCTTATCCTTTTAGATGACATGGAGGGAGCTGTAGAGAATTCTGTTAAGCAAAATAAGCCAATCAGAGAAAGACAAATACCACATGATCTCACTTATTTGTGGAATATAATGAACAAAATAAGCCGATGAACATAATAGACCCAGAGACATAGAAGAATGGTTCAGACTGACAGCCCTCAGAAGCGGGGTTCAGGGGGGCAGGGATGGATGAGATGAACCAAAGAATTTATATGCATGTATGTATAACCAATGGACATAGACAACAATGCTGGGGGGTGGGGGAACAGAATGAGAAGGAGGGTGTCTAGGAAAGAAAACTGAGAAACATCTGTAAAGTTAAAATTAAAAAAAAAAACCACCATAAATATTTAGCAAGTTTGTGTATGTAATTAATTATTTTACATCAATTTGATGAGTTCTTAATCAGTGGTTTTCTTTATATTGTGTTAATATTTTTTCAGTGATTCAAATAAATGACTAGAAATTATCCATTAAAACATAGAATTAAAAATATAGAATAAATAATTAATTTTTAGCAAATATGGATATTTTATATGTAATGTTTATGGAAAATAATAAAATTACTTTCATCAGAGAGTTTTTAATAATCTAATGTATCTCGACATATACTCAAGTGTCATAAGCTTTGGGGCATTGCTTGGAGTATGAATATTTAATTGTGAATATTGTAAATGTAAATACTTGTTAAGATTCTTTTGTTTAACAAGCATTTACATTGTTTTGTTTTCTCAACTTTGTTTTATTTTTGTCCTTCCAAGTTGTATTAATATAATAGAAACCAAATATTGATAGAAAATTATGGGGATATTCCTTCTAGGAGTCCAGGTTTCTTATGAGAGATACTTAATATAAATTGCTCATTTTTTTAAAAATCTCTTGATGTCCACATTTTCAAAAATATCTGTGAAAACTTCACATCAAGAAAATAATAAATTTAGATAAACTTTGTCAAATAATTATAGAGAAAGTAATGTACATGGGGAAATATCAAAAATAAGAACAACCAACATAGTTATTATGTATTAACTGCTTTTTTTTATGGCTGATGTTTAACTTTTTTATGCACTAACTCCTTTGCTGATGAAAAAAGTTAACACTTTATAATGAGTGAAAGTCTCGATAAAATAATTTAAATCTATTAAGCCTATTATTATCATTAGTAATTAACACTAAAAATTTACCAGTTTTTCACAGATATTATTTTTATTTAGATGTACTCTAAATTACTAAGATAGGAGTACCATTATTATTTTCTTTTAGGTATTAAAAATGGAAGGTTAGAGAATTTAAGTGACAGACAATATCTGCCAAAAATTTTTTTCTTGAGAGTACTTATGCATAGTTTCTCTTTTATATATGTTCAAAGTACAGAAATAAATATACAATTTTTAATCAATAGTACAATTTTAACATATTTTAAACTATATTAAAATACAGATGTAAAGAGTTATATACATTGATAGTCCTGTAAACCTACACATGCAATTTATTTTTTCTTATATTTTTTTGTCTTAAATGTCACTATTGAATAATATTATGTTATGCAGTTTGAGACTTCTCTGGACACAGAATAGCTACATTGAAAAGACTTGCTATAGTATTAATTACCTGTTGGTGCCAACATCAAAGAACAAGTAGTTTTTGATTCTCATTGTCAATGCATACATCTGGTAGAAAAATGAAGCAGAATATTTGCTTAATAATTTTAAATGCATGTATTCATCAAATAATGAAGCTATCACAAAGCTAAGGTTTTTATTGCTGTTTATTAAGTGTGTTTATGTCTTTCTAGACAAAAATGTTATTGTCAATGTTATATGTGGAAATAAATTTAATAATAAAATTAAATTGGTTTGTTTCACAAACTTTTAAAAATATCCTTCAATTTAATCATTGTTTAGGTGTAGGCAATACCACCTAGCGCATAATATTTCTGAATATTCAGAGTTTGAAATAATGTAAGTTATATTATTTTACTAAAAATAAATTGTCAAAATTGTAGTTTATTCCCCAGGATGCTTATTTTAAATGTGCTATGCTACCAAAGACTATGAATATCCAAACATTTTAAAATATAAAAATAAAGCAGAAACAGCAGACACTGTAGTTGGGAGTACTGTGTATTAACAAAAGAGTTATCTCGAGATATTTTCTTTAAGTGATCACAGTATATTGTAGTTTTGCAAATGAATAATGTGCAATAGCCAGGTCACCCAAGTGTAATTCAGTATGTCATTGAAGAAACAGTGAGCTGTTATCGTGTCTCCTATTATTCTGGTCTGGTGCTCATCCTTTGTATAAAGCAGAGTTACTGATTCACTTATTCACTCAATGCTTAATGACTATTTGCTGGGTTAAAATGTGAATAAAATATATATGAATACTAATATTCTGGGAAGATAGATCATAAAATATTTACCTTCATGGTATAATTTTAAGGCCCTAGTAAAATGTTTGAAAGCCACAGCATGTCACATAAATAGCTACATTGTAGCACACTTTTTAACTGTTTGGAGCCCGACAAAATTGCGGTTACATGATGGTTATCATGGCTATATAAACTAATACAGCGCTAATAAAATTGGGTTCAAATCATGGTTATGTTAGTAATATATACCTAATACTGCAATACATCTAACACCTTGTGAGTTTGCAACCTGCTTCAAGTATCATTTATATAATAAAATTAAGTAGATTTAATCATTATTAATTCACCATTTCAAGCCATAGGAGAATTTATATATATATAAAAAACACATATGTACCCAGCTACATTGAACAAAGCATAGACTGAGGTCCACTCTCTAGCTATGTGATCCTGAGTAATTTTATTTTCTTCCATATTCTTTATCTTATGCATTTGTACATTTTTCTATATTCAGCAGGTTATTTCCTTCAAAAAATTGAAGCAAATTACTATTTGTTACAAAAATAATTAATTTGATTACACTGTTTGTCAAAGTTATAATAGGAGAAAAGTAAAATCCATGAATAATTTACTCAAAAAGCAAGACAAAAAATGCATATAGTGTAATTCAATTTATATAAATTTATCAAAACAGTGTAAATTAAGCTATTATATTTAGAAATAAATATGATAAAGTTAAAAAGAAAGATAAACAACAACAACAAAATCAAAACATTGATTTTCTCTAACTGGAGGAGAGAAGGTCATGATTTACCAAAAAAAACCCATCGTGGCTTCTAGCAACATTCTATTTCTTGACCTGCATGCTTTTTATTAAGTGTCTTAGACATTTCAATAATATTATACATCTTTTGCATATATGCTATATTTCAAAATATATAAAAATGTTTAGCAGTGTGTAAACTTCCCAGTAACTTTTTTTATAATCTTAAATCCTTTTAATTAATTCAAAAGAGCATTTGAAATAATTGCACAATTTTCTATAAAATAGCTGTGTATCTGCCCAGCAGGAGAATGAGGCTTGGCTATAGGTCTGTGATCCAACAGACTTGCCCTCCCTATGACCAGACTATTGATAATTTCTAACTGAAGGCAAAGTGGTGAAAGAATTAGGAGGATTGACACAGTGTTTGGGTTTAGAGTTTAATACAAATATAGACAGTGTGAAATTTGTTGCTAGTGTCACTCAATATTCTGAAGCTGGAATCACAGGGTAGTTAGAAGGTTGAAAATGTTGTCCTGGCCAGAAAGTAGAGGGAATCCTGAGTCTAGATGCCTTGAAAACACCAGCACATAGCGACTTAGACTTTCTTAAGTATAATTTAAATGAACAAATATTTGTATAAATGAATTTTAAAATGGAGAAACAAATTTCAGTGAATATTCAGCAGTTGTTTTATTTATCATTTTTTAAATCCTCACTTGAGGATATTTTTTTATTTTTCTTCAGGTAGAGAGAGAGGGAGAGAAATGGAGAGAGAGAGAAACATTAATGTGAGAGGGACACATCGACTGGTTGCCTCTCATGACCCTGACCAAGGCCGGGGATGAACCTGAGGTATGTGCCCTTGACTGGAATCGAACCTAGAACTCATTGGTCCAAGGGCTGACACTCTAACCTCTGATCCAAAGCAGCCAGGGCATATTTAGCAGTTTTAAAGATAAATTTTAGCTTCGGAAAAAGGATTTTCTTAATATTAGAAAGCTGAGGTCAGAACACTAAGGTAACGGACATTCTACGGAAGGAAGAAGGATACTTGTGAGTGTACTGTGACCTTTAAGGTGAGGGGGACTGAGGTGCTTCTGTACATGCAGGCACAGAACACACACTACGAACAGCATATCAAAGAGAACTGGGAAAGCCTACAGCAAAATTTCATCAACTGGCCTACTCTAACCAAATCTTCAGATTTTTTGAGGTAATACTTAAAAACAAATAAAAAAGTTAAACTAAAAAAATCTTTTAGGTAGAGTTTACACATAAAGGTGGTTTTCTGAGATTGAGAAAGGGAAGATTGTCCTACCAAGTAATTATTAAATGTCCTGTATAAAGTTGTAACTAGTTCTATTTGCTTATGAATTCCAAATTTAATAAATAAATTTGGTACTCATAATCATATGTATAATATCCTTCTGAATATAGAAAAAAAATTGTGCCCTGAAGCTAAACCAACATAATTTTAGGCTAAAATATTTAAATATAAATTTAAAACCTGAAATAATATTTGATTCTAAACATGTTTATATTGAACTATCTGAAGTATATATTAAGGTACCTTTCAATGAAATTTATCTTGGTTAACCCTGCTATACTGTGTCCCTCGTTTCTCTAATGATCTATATCTCTCTATTAAAAATATATAATTAGACAAGATCCATATATGAATATGAGGTGGCAACAAGTTTAGGAACACAGTAAATAGATGTGGTCTAGTGATTATAAAAAGGCAAAGGAAACATAAGTCACAAGAAGACTTTGTAGGAGGCTAGTTCCTCGCTGTACGCTGACATTGGAGCACTAGAAAGCTAAAGTTTCAGTCTGTGATTGTGGGTGATCACCTGGTAAAGGAGACTCATGTTAATCAAACATAATGACCAAGTCTCTTTCTCTCTCTGTCTCTTCCTCCCCCCATCTTTTTCATGCACACACAAACACACATTCACAAGCATGTACACCTACTTATACCCACATACCATTACACAAAAAAATCAGAAAAAAATAAAAGAACATTAAAAATTTTAAACCCCCGAATTGAATGAGTTATTCTACAATGCTTTTCAGAAGCCATTAAATGCATAAAACCATAATATATATATTTTTTTTATTTGAGTCAATCCTCAAAAATAAAGAAGAAATTGACTTCAGATTAGAAATATAATTTCTGCTTTTGTTGTGTTTCACATGTAAAACATGAGATAAAAAAATAAATTCAAGCCCTGGCTGGCTTGGCTAGTGGTTAGAGCGTTGGCCTGCAGACCAGAGAGTCCAGGTTTGGTTCCCGTTAAGGGCATGTACCTCGTCTGCTGCATTTTGTCTCCAGCCCCGGTTGGGGTCATGTGGGTGGCAACCACTCAATGTGTCTCTCTCACATCGATATTTCTCTCTCTCTTCCTCCCTCTCCTCCTCCTGCTCTATCTAAAAATAAATGAAAAAGGTGAGGACAAAAAAATAATAATAATAAATCAATAAAATAAAATCTAGATAGTATCTCAAAAATAATTTAATAAATGAATACAAGAGAAAAGGTATATAAAGCATACAGGGTTCATTGGGGAGGTATATTTGCTTGTTAGATGCTAATATGAAAACCTATATGAAAATCAAGCCTGAAACATATCACTGGAGGCAAAAATTACAAAACCAAAGTTGTCTTATTTTGGTCACATCATGAAAAGGCAGGGCTCTTTGGAGAAGACAATAATTCTGGGTAAAATAGAAGGCAGCAGGACAAGAGGAAATATGAGATGGATTGACTGTATAAAAGAAGCCATAGGTGTGAATCTACAGGAGCTGAGCAGGGCTGTTGAGGACAGGACATTGCGGACATCACATAGGGTCACCTGGAGTTGGAGCCAACTCAATGGCACATGACACACATGAAGAGTGGAAAGACACACCAAGTGCTCACAAAGAATGAAAAAAATACATCTATGTAGACACATCTTCATAACATTTGTGAACACTAAGGCAAGAAAATAAGTATTGAAATCTGCTCATCTTCCATTGTGTAAAATGTAGTTTATTTACAAAGAAATAAGATTGGAAGGTACCTCTTTTCAGCAACATAGTACACCAGAAAGAAAGAAGAAATCAGCTGTAGTTTTCTGGGAAATATATATTATTGATAAAGTGCCCCCCCTCCCCATACATGTTCAATAAAATACATCTGGGAATAATTCTGGTATTTTCAGATAGTCATGTGTTCAAAATAAAACTTTCCCACACTATTTCTCACAGTGATATTTAAGGAGTTTAAGTCTAGTTTGGTGAAATTATATGTAATGGAATACATGGGGTCTAGTGAATATTAGTGCCACCCAGAACAGTAGTGCAAAGAAGTTCCAGGGTATCACATGCCCAATTTTTAGATTATATTAGGCAAAAAAGTAATGTTCAGAAAAATTAAGAGAGACAAAAAATTGATAGAGATAGATTTTATGAAAAAAAAATATCATTAAAGAAAATATTTGGTACTTAAAATAACCAGGTAAATTAGTCTGTTCAATTTGTCATACAAATTACCATAGGCTGGGTGGCTTAAACAACAAAAAATTATTTCTCATACTTCTGGAAGCTACAAAGTCCAAGATCAGGGTGCCTGGATGGTCTGGTTCTGGTGATTCTGGTGAGAGCTTTCTTTCTGGCTTGCAGACAGCCAATTTACTGCTGTGTTCTAACATGTTAAAGAGAGAAAGAAAGCAAGCTCTCTGGTGTCTCTTATAAAAGCACTTGTGCCGTCATGAAGGCCCCATCCCCATGATACCTAATTATCTTCCAAAGGTGCATTTTGCAAATACCATCACATTGGAGGTTAGGGATTCCGCACATGAATTTTAGAGAAATGCAATTCAGACCACAGTACCAGGAAAGTCAAAAGATACACAACTGTCCACTCCCATAAAGTGCTCAGATCTGAAACAAACTGAACTATGCAAACATTTGAAATAATAAATGTCTATAAGATACCATTTAATTTTTGTGTGAAACGAACCAAACAAAGGTGGCATTGAAATATAGACTAACATATGCATAGCCATTACAACAAAATGGATTATTCAAAACAGTAAACATTATCACTTATAAAGATATAAATGATCATTTTATAAAATAAATTATTTTCAAATTTTAGCTAATAAACATGAACAATAAAAAAATAACTTTAAATCAGAAAATCAATGTTAATAATGCGGATGTGTGAAAACAATGATCAACAGAGACTAGAAAGTGCAAACTGAGAAAACAGTTAGAATGTAACATCTTTATTATCCTAAAAGCATGGTGGAGTTTATGACTAAAGTTTATGAAATGAGACACAGATATATAAGGTTATAACTGAAGTCCTATTAAGGGATACCAAATATTTCCTTTAAAAGCTGAACATTATAGTAAACAGAAATGTTGCAAACAAGCCAGAAAATATTAAGGAAACTAAACCTCCATCATTGTTAGCAATTAAGTGGTATATTATATACACTTATTTTGTAACTATAAGAAAAAATATAAACAAGAACAGTTAAAACAGGCTACCTCTGAGAAATGAGAACAAAAAAAGAAGATCCCAATTTAATACAGTAAGTTTTGTGTGTGTATGTGATTTGTTTGTATACTTATATAACCTTAATAAAATTAAGTTTAATTAAATAAATAATTAAATGCATCAGGCTCTTCTTTAAAAAACAAAGTAACTTACCATGCTGACCATATTTAAATTAATTAGTATATATTAAGTGCTAGATAGACATAGACTTTATCTAAAATAGAGCAGAAATATATTTTAAAATCTTGTGCTTGTTCCTCATTATGTATTTTAAAATATGTGTTATTTTATAAAAAACATTAAACATGAATGAAACAAAGGGATACATTTTAGAGAGCTAACTGCCCTTCGAAAAAACGATGCAAAAATTGTCATATTTATTACATTCATTCCATAAGCAGGCAATTCTGATACTATTTACAGTAAGTTAAAAAGCCTCAACTTTGAAAATTTTATGGATCCATCATTCAACTAAAATTAATTTAGTGCCTTTAATTAACATCAACACAATCATTATAGAAAGAAAAGGACATATAACTGTAAAATGAAGGAATCGGGTACTTTTACAAAGTTAGTTTTGTTTCACTAGGAAAAAATAATTACTATAATTTTAATAGATGATTGGGTAAAATTTATATAATGGTCTTAATTGTAAAAGTTAAACAAATAAATCAAATGTGCTATAACTTAGAACTATTCATAAGAAATCCAAAATTATCAGGAAAAAAATCATATTACTCTATAAAAATAAAAATAGAAAGAGAAGAGGCTCCCTACATAAAAGTGAAATATAAGTGGTATCCTGGCATAAAATATTTGCTATGCAAAAATGTAGAAAACATTATGTCCAGGAGGTTTTAAAAAGTCCTATACATTAGTAAGAAAAATAACAGATGCTAGAGAAATGAGAAATTAAAATATATACTTCATACAAGAGAAAATGCAATTGATTCCCAAATATATGAATATATTCTTCACAAGGAATCAAGAAACCAGGAAGGTGAAGCAGTGAAGGAATAAGAGCCAAGTGGAAGATGCATTGTCAAGCTGGTCTATGGAAGAGGCGATGAATTACTACATCCCTGGGACCTTCCTTGTGTGAAACTATATTCCTAATCTAATACTCTTCATCTTCCATTGATCAAAAGTTCACCATGTCATGCGATTCTGCTGTGTTTCTAACTTGTAAATGGATGGGCACATAGCAGAGCCCAAGATGTACTGCATCTTTCTGTCATGAGGAACATTCTGGGCCAGGAAGAAAGATTCTGCTTTGATACATGAGGAACTGGAAACACCTGCTACTCTGGAAACTTAGGCCTGTAACATTAGAAATTGTAATAATCTGACTTTGTAAAGAACATGAATTAATGTCAAGGTTAATCAGGTCAAATGGCAAGAGCACAAACCAGACAGCAAACCGTCAGGCATATTTAGAGGTTCCAAATCAAAAGAAGAAGAAACAAACAAAGTCAACAAGAATGGAAACTTTTCCATCAATAATAATAAGTATTTATGTAGTAATCATGCTGTGGTCTGTATGCTTTGCATTTAATCTTCACAATAGTCCAATAAGTACATAGAATTATTAGCCCCACTTTGTAGGTGAGGTTATAAAGGTATAAAAAGGTTAAATAATTCAAGTAAGGTCAAATATCTAAAAATAAGTAGAAAAGAGATATCACTGCAGGCAGTCTGCTTCAGATTCTAAGCCACTGATTCACTTTGTTATTCTGACTCTCAAATACACATATCCATTGTCAACCTATGGTTTTTGGTGCCAATCCAATGCCAATTTGGAGTGTGGTGAAGAAGGAAACTTTATTCAGTGCAAAGCAACTCAATTGTGATTCACAGCTGTAAAAACAGCACAACTGTGAGCAACCCCAGGGGCTAGCTCCTCTCACTGTAGACAGCTCTGCTCTGTTTTTGGATGGTCTGCTCTGCTCTGCACTTCAGCGTACCAGTCTGGTTTATGCTGCACTGGTCAGCTTTGGTCTGCTCCACTCCTCCCGGGTCTGCTTCACTCTCTCTGGGGACACATGTTCTCTGTTTCAGCTCAGCCAGGGAGATGCAGCCTTCATTCCTTGGTAGAAAGGGAAATTGCACTCTCCCAGCCAGAGGGGAGCTGGCTTATATGGACAGAAGTACCCACTCCCAGTTCCTGATTGGTTGATTGACCCATCCTCATGCAAATGAGGACTCCAAATCTTCTCAGTTTGATTGGTCTGAAAGGCATTATCCTGAATGGTCAGAATAGAGCCCTCTCATTGTCAGAGCTGTGCAGCTCTGATTAGGTGAGGAAAGGCTCAGTCCTACTGGTTGGAATAGGATTCTGGGAACTCCTTTCTAAGGCTGCCTCAGAGGGTAGAAACACAGGGCAGACAGTTCAGGGTAAGGCAGGCAGTTCAGGGTAAGGCAGGCAGTTTAGTGCAGAAGCTTCTTGGTGAAGTGCAGTTGCATGACAGGTCCCTGTGCAGAAATGGCTGCCAGGATCTGCATTTTTCATTTGAGTGCAGTTAGCCCTTCTTAGTAAGTGTCTTTCCACCCCCCCTCAGGGTTCACACTATACACAAACTTAGAAAACTTATGTTTACAAATACATAGACATTTTCTGGAAGGACCAACAAAAAGTTCTCAACAGTATGTCACTCCATAGAGTATAATTTGGTAACAATGAGAACTTTTGCTTTTAAGTATTTGAACACTAAGAATTTTCAAGGCACATGCATTAATCTTTTTATTTAAAAAATTAAATGAAATTCCCTTAGGCAAATAAATCATTTCATGTGTGACTGCCCTCTATATGTAAACAAGTTCCAGTTTATTGACCTCCTTCTTCACCAAGCAACCTGCTTAGCATCTTCACTTCTTTCATTGCTAGTTGTATCAGAAGGTCTGTTTCTTAGTTTCACAGACCTTTAACCTCTTAGTTACCACTCATCTTCCTTTCATATCCATTACTCAACAAAATCTGCCCTCTCAAATATCAACAACCAATAACTTATGCTTCAGTTCCATGATCTCCATTCCTGAAATACTATATTAGTCTTCAAGGATATATAAGAAGAGAATAATTTAGATAGTATGGATTAAGATGGCACCTTAGGGAAATTAAATTAAACTCTTAGATATTTTACTAATACTGTCATCCTGAAAAAAATCAAATCCAATGTAATAAAAAAAGATATAAGGTGTTTTTAGAGCATTTTATTAGGAAAAATATATATATATTGAATGCCAAATAAGACCAATTAGTAACAATTTATTTGCCCTAAGGATTAATTTGTCATAAAAGTTATGTTGAGGTCATTCTGTTTGTAAACTAGATTCTCCTGCTTTCACTTTTCCTAATTTTCTTAGCAAACCTTGAACTTTCATCTTTGGGTATAAACTCCTGAATCAAGCTGAACATGGGACATAACCCTTTGTAAAGCTTCTATGACTTTGTGTTGCTCTTACAACAAATAAAATCCTTAATATACTCTACAAAGTCACTGCCTTTTCTCATGACCCTACTGTATCTCATGCCAATATCGCCCTTAATTTTTGTTCTCCAGGCTAATTGTTTCTCAGTCTTTCAAGAATGGCATCTTCTTCCTTTCAAAAATTCTTCACAGTGACTTCTTCCTCTGCCCTCCCCCGTGTATAAGCAACTTCTACTCAACTTTCAGTATTCAGTTTAAATTTTGTTTTCTTGGGAACATTTATTTTGACTTCACCAGATCAGATTGCTTTTCAGTTGTTAAATTAAAAAACCAAAATTTATGTATTATTAGCTAAAGTACACAGTTTACTTAGATTTTCTCAAATTTTTTACTTGTCTTTTTCTGTTTCAGACTTCTGTTATGGATATCACATTACATTTATGTATCCTGTGTCCTAAGGGTACTCTTGGCTGTGACAGTTTCTAGAATTTCCTTATTTTAGAAGTCCTTGATGACTTTACTGATCATGTGTTGTGTAAAATGCATTTCTACTGGAATTTGTCTGATATCTTTCATGGTAAGACTAAGTATATGGATTTTTCAAAGGAAAATCAAAAGGTAAAGTGTGATTCTCATCACACCATATCAAGCCCCTTGTGATTTTAATGCCTGGAGTATTTTTGGCAGCTAGAATTAAATAATTTAATTCTTTTTTTTTTTTTCCTTTAATAATGATGATGGTTTTTATTTTTTTATTTTTTAAATTATTTTCATTAATTTGTTTTTGTTACAAATGTTTCTCCTTTTTCCTCAGAAAATGTTGGGGGGGGGATAAATAATGTAATTCTTAATTAGGCCTTTGTTTAAGGGCAGTTGCTCTTTCTGTTCAACTCTTTTTGGTCTCACAAATATAATCATAAGTTGCTGATGGTCTGTCTCTTTGTCAAGCAGGAGGAGATAACTTCAGGGTCCCGAAGAGAATGTATGAGTTTGTTTTGCAGAAGAAAAAATGTCTTCAAGGTAGCTAGGACCAACTGCTAATGACCAGGAGTCTGATGAAAAAAGTGTTACCTGTGACTAAAGAAACAAACAGAGACTTCTCTTTGAGTTCACTGGAACTCCGCAGTCCCCATTCCTACCCTTTAAATCTCTTCTGCTTGGTCAGAAACTTCAGAGATGATTTTTGGACATTAGTTCACCATCATTCCACGCTGCCATCTTCCTAAATAAAGCAACCTTTTGTTTCCACCCAACACTTGTCTCTGAGTATTGGCTTTCAAATGGTGAGCACCAACATTGTTTTTATTGTTGTTGTTATTGTTGCTTTCACTATTGATGTTAACATTGATTTCCTGGCTGAGATGGTATTAATCAAGTTTCTCCATTCAAAAGTTAATCTTCCCCAGCCCACTCTGATGGAGTAGGGATTAACGATCTCCTTTCTTATTGGTGGAATATATATATAAAACAATTACCTTATATGGTTTTTCAAAAGATTAATAGTTACTATTATTTTATAATACTCTACAGATTAATTGATCAAACATGTTTACAAATATTAGAACAGTAAAATATTACTAAAAATTTTAATATTTACTTATATTTCCAAGACTCCTATCATAGAAGACTAAAAACACCCATACTTTCAGCTACACACATTAAAATCAGCCATCTTTACTTATAACCATAAATGAAAATATAATTTATAACAAACCTAAAATTAATATATTTGAGCCACATCAAATTGCATGATCAGCATGTAGTAAAGCCAAACAAAAATCTGAAATTCAGTTTATTAGGAGGAAAAAAGTTAAATATTCTCTCACACTATATGCCTTCTACAGATTAGCAAGAGAGTTCTATTTATTTTAATGACTAAGAGATTCCAATTTACAATGATAACTATCACGTATTCTCCCACCAACACAAAGGCAAGGGAAAGAGAATATAAAAAATAAAATATGTATAAATTCTTATATATCTTACTAGATTGAATAAGAATCATTTCCACATGTAAGACATGGTCCCAAGAACATCACATGGCTATGCTGAATTTCAAAGGAGGGAAAGTTCAATCCTATCATTTGCCAGACAAAAGACAAATTACTGTGAGGATCTTCTGTGAATACTACTGATGTTTTATTTTGCTGGACAAAAGATGCACCTGCATAGTCATTCGATAAAATTGAACATGTTAATTGATATATGTTTTATTTCTTAAATTGCACTCGAAGAAAGATATTAAGATTTTTCAACATTTCACTAAGCACACAGTTATTAACTGCTCAGAAATTGCATGTGCATTATTTATTAAAAAACAACACAGAGAGTTTTGTCACTGCTAACAGCAGGCGATCATTGCTTGACAAAAGATGTAATATAGCAATTTCTCATCATGTTTAAAATGCATGAACCCACATTCAGACAGGCAAATGCTTATTAATTTCTAAATTTCTTTATTGACTCTAATGACATAAATGTGGGCTTTTAGGCTGCAGTACAATTACATTTAAAGTGAATTTTCTATTGTCTATTTAGTTAGATAGCTTTGAGTACTTTTACATCTTGTAGATTTTTAAAATATTACACTGATTATTGAAGCAAGTGAGCATTTCTTAAATAAGCACATTTCCCAAGAAAAGGTGGTTTTAATTTATTATAATACCACATTATATTAAATATATGGGCCTATATGTATTTTACTGGATAGTTGATGTTCTAAGTAACTGGGGAAAAAGGTGATAGAATTTTAAAATTTTCTCTCTGTGTGTCTGTCTTCATCTGTCTCTCATTTATCTTTTGCTATGTGACTTTGAGCTCCCCAAATCACATCATAGGTCTATTTCCCCACTTCTTAATTCGGTGTAATTTGCATTGGGTAATTGAATGCAACACAGTTGAAACAGTGCTGTTTCAGAACCAAAAAAGATTAGAATCTTTGTGTGCTGCAGCTCTTTCTCTTTTGTTAATCTGCCTCAGTATGGAAACAAGCCCAGGCTACTCTGCTAGTGGTCGAGAGACCACAGGAGGAAGGCTGAGTCAGTCCAGCCAAACTCCCTAAACCAGCAAGTCTGTGCTGCCAGACTGCAGCCAACCCTCCACAGCTGAATACAAATGCGTGAGTAAGCCAAGTTGAAATCAGCTGATTCTGGATGCATCAGGAAAATTATCAGTTAATACATAAATTTTTGCATTAAAAAAGTAAACATTTGTTGTAGAATGCCACTGAGTTTTTGTGATATTTTTCATATGTAGCATTAATTGTGGTCATAAATAATTCAAGCAACCCTACATGCTTGTCAGAATTTGGCTCCTGAAAGTATTTAGCGTTAGTTAATGCACATGTGCAGTAACAGTTCAGCTCTATGTACTTTCTTTCCAGAGAATTTATATGTGCTAAAATAGACCAAGTTGCATGACCTTGGAAATATAAAGTTTTATAGACAACATAGATGTAGTAAGTACTTCTTTTATTACATTTCAAATATATAGTTTTGTTATTGTCACTTGAATCTTGATTTAATTTTTTGCTTTCAGCATCATTTGTTGTGTGTTTTATAAAAGTAAAACTCTTGCCCAGGCCGGTTTGGCTCAGCGGTTGTAACATTTGCCTGTGGACCAGAGAGTCCCGGGTTCAGTTCCTGATAGGGGCATGTACCAAAACAAAACAAAACAAAACAAAAAACCCCTTGATTTACATTAAACCATTCATTTTACTAAATTGGGAAAAAGAATGGCTTATCCTATGGTATTCTCATTAGCTCTTGCAAGTTTTATTTAGAATGTTTGATTTTTTTTTTTTTTTTTTTTACTGAATTTATTTCTGTTCCTAAAGGAATGAACAGGATCATAGAAAAACCGCAATGGAAAAATGAGATGATGAGTTATTTGCCTTCCAGGCTCAATATATTTTAAATTAAGTACAAATTTTTAATTCTAAAATTTATTGGAGTTCCTAACTCTACTAAGGTCTCAAGTGACATTTGTTGAGTGACTGACTTAATAAATAATGAATGAATTTTAATAATGTTCATATTTTATTGCAGAACTGATATATTATTTCCAGGCCTCCTTGTTATTACTGAGCTGCAATACACTTCATTATAGTAATTATATCTAATATTAATAAAATACTTAATGTATGACAGCACATTCTAAATGCTTTACAGGCACATATTTGTTAGAAGTTGCTTATTTTTTAAAAAGACAGAAAACCAAACCTAGATAAAAAAAAAATATATGAGGATTATTGGTTCATGAAATTGAATTCAGAAGTAAAAGAAAGACATTGAGAAAAATGAACCCCATGATAATCTAAGTGTTCAAATTGAGTTAACTGCTCTCAACCCTGGTGAGAGAGGTACTGTTGCATAATTGACCACCCCAACAAATTTTCATAAAATAGAGCAGAGGAATTTATAAAAGTAAAACATTCTAAATATATGTACTTACCACAATGCAGTACTTATTTAATCCTTTTTATAACTTTATTCATTGTTTTTCCTTTCTTATAATTTAAAAATTAGGAGAATGAGCAAGACAAGATTAGAATACTGGTCTGTTTGACTCCAGAGACAGCCTTTAAAAAAATGTATTTATGTATGTATTTATTCCTCACCCAAGGATATGTTTCCATTGATTTTAGAGAGATAGGAAGGGGGAGGAAGAGAGAGAGAGAAAAAAACATTGATGTAAGAGAGAAACATCAATTGGTTGCCTCCCAAATGCACACCCACTGGGGATTGAACCTACAACCTAAGTATGTGCCCTGACCAGAAATTGAACACATGACCTTTGGGTGTAAGGGATGATACTCCAACCAACTGAGTCACACTGGCCAGGGTCAGAGACAGTCATTTTAAGTATTATCCTCAATGTGTTTTTAAGATATTACAAACTAGTTCTAATTACTTATATTTCTTGGAATAATGTGGAGATATTAGGAAAAAATTATTAACAGAATTTGGCATCTATTTTTTTTTCTTTATTGATTTCAGAGTGAGAGGGAGGAAGAGGGGGAGAGAAATAGAAACATTGATGAGAGAGAATATTGATTGGCTGCCTCCTACATGCTCCCCACTGGGGATCGGGCCCACAACCTGGGCATGTGTCCTGACCAAGAATCAAACTGGCAACCTCTTGGTGCATAGGTCAACACTCAACCATTGAGCCACACTGGTCAAACTATTTTTTTTTTTTTAAGTTTTGATACAAATATATTTATATAAAATTTCTTTGGGTATATGAACATTCAAAATTTTTCTTCACACTTAAGTTTTTAAAACGTTATGCTTTTGTTTGTTCCTTTTAATCAACTTCTCTTCCTTTTCCCCAAGCTATCTCCTAGGTAATATAGAGTATCTTTGATACCTTAAGAGAGAGAAAAAAATCTTAATCAGGACCAGAAAATGATCTAACCAGAAGAAAAAACATTAATCAGTCAGCAATACCATAAAGAGAGTGATAAGTCAAAATGCCCTTGCAGTATATAAGATTAAAAACTGATTTATTCCAGCAGGCAAATCTGTAAAGGAACTAAGAAAAGATAAACAAAACATGTTTGCTTGTGAGTGTGCGTGTTTCTCTCTAGCGCTATACTCTGCGAGAGTGAGGGAAGGGGCTGAAGTGCTCCAAGTGGTATTATTGGTCTGATCACTTCCACACTGAAAATGATAGCAATGGAAAGCAGTTTTACCTGTTAGATCCCATGTGTGTATGTATTTTGTGTGAATACATATAAATATTTCTCTTAATCCATTGGGCTCACTCACTGTCTAAGAAAATTAGCAGTATATAACAGTATGCCTTTTACTTACTTTATGAGGCAATACCCTTGGAGAGTTTCCTGAGGTCTCTGTTGAATTATGCAGATTTTGCCCATAGAAGGCTCTGAAATGTACCTTATATAATTTAGATTTAAGGGTACACACTACCCAGATAAAACAATCCCTCAACCTATTTTCTTACTATATACAGTGTCCCCAAAAATGTATATAAAATGTCTGTATATTTTATTACATTTTAAAATAAAATGTATTTTAAGAAACAATGGATTTATAGTTATTCAAAGTTGTGTATACATTTTTGGGACACCCTATATATACACATTATAGTATATATAAATGTTTTTTCAATAAAGTATAATAATAAAATAAAGATATTCCAGTAAATACAGTGAAGAGGGGAAGAAATCACACAAGAAAAAATATACATCAGCAAACACTGAATTATTTATTTAAGCCAAAACTCAAAGAGAATCAATACTTATAACTGATATGCCAGAAAAAATAGTTTTAAATTTTAGTTAATAATATTAATTTGTAAAGTAACATAATAAATCATGTTCAAATTGTAAATTTATCCAAAAAAAGAATGACCAATAAAATTTAAAATAAATATATAAAATGATATAGAGGGAAAAGAAGAGACATCTGTAATACTTTCAACAATAAAGATAAAAAATAAATAAATAAAGTGATGAATATATTGAAATTTAAATATTTAACCTCAGTATGCAGCTGGTATAGTCTTCAAAATCTTTGCTTGTATCCACCTTATAATTTTTTTAAATAAAATATGTATCTAGCTGACACATTTTTAGTTACTATATGGATCTTTTTTATAAATAAAGTTTAATTCTTGCTAATGAGATATAGAAATTATTTTCAAAAATATAGTCGAAATCTTATGCTCATTGCAGCTTTATTTACAATAGCCAAGACATGGAAGCAACTCAAGATTCTATCAGTAGATGAGTGGATAAAAAAGCAGTGGTACATCTACACAATGGAATACTACAATACCATAAAAAAAGAATGAAATCTTAGCTTATGTGACAGCATAGATGGTCATAGAGGGTATTATGCTAAGTAAAATAAGTCAGACAGAGAAAGACAAATACCATATGATTTCACTCATGTGGAATCTAATGAACAAAACAAATAAACAAACTAGAAACAAATTCATAGATACAGAGAACAGGCTGAGAGCTATCAGAGGGGTTGGGAGCTGGGTGAAAAGGTGATGGGATTAAGCAGTACAAATAGGTAGTTACAGAACAGTCACAGTGATGTAGATTACAGCATAAGCACTATAGTAAATAATATCAAAATAAAATATGTATGGGGCCAGATAGGTAATTGAAACAATAAGGGGACTATGTAAAGCATATGATTTTCTAACCACTTTGCTGTATATACAAAACTAATAAAAAATAACACTGAATATAAACTGTAATTGAAAAATAAAAAGTAATAATTATAAAAAAGATATAGTGGGAATAAGATTATTAATATCTGAAACAAATATTTTATGATAAAATTTGTTGAGTAGACCTTGAAAAAATCTAGTAATTTCACAGATCATTCCAAGTACTATGTTTAAAAGAATCACATCAGCCCTGGCAGATTTGGCCTCAGTGTTTAGAGCTGCAGCCCACCAACTGAAGGGTCACTGGTTCAGTTCCTGGCCCTGGTCAGGGTTAGGCAGGAGGCAGCCAATTGATATGTCTCTCTCACATCAATGTTACTCTTTCTCTCTCCCTTCCTTCCACTCTATCTAAAAAAAAAAACAAACAAAAAACAATGGAAAAATATACTTAGGTGTGGATTAACAAAATAACAATAAAAAATCACATCAGGTAGTTGCTTTGTTTTTCCTCAGTTCAGAGCACCCCAGTGAGTACCACAATACTCTGATGCTAATGCTAAGATAACTACATTTATTTATTTTTTATTAAAAATTTTTATTGTTGACATTATCGCAGGTTCACCCCCTCCTTTTTTCCTCCTTTGCCCACCTCCCCCTCCCTTGGCCTTCACCACACTATTGTCCATGTCCATGGGACATGCATATATGTTCTTTAGCTAATCCCTTCACCTTCTCTATCCAGTCACCCACCCTCTCCCCTTGAGCATTGGCCAGTCTGTTCCATGTAAACATGCTTCCAGTTACATTTTGTTCACCAGTTTATTTTGTTCATTAGATTCCACATATCAGTGAGATAATATGTATTTGTCTTTCTCTGACTGGCTTATTTTGCTTAGCAGAATACTCTCCAGATCCATTATACTTTTAAATGAGATAATGACATAAAGCTTTATATGAGTTTATGGTTCTTAACTGGCTATCATAATAAGAGTTTCCAAAACTAACCTTTAATTATGTTTTTTCACGTGGCATATTATAAACTTTTATAACTCAAAATATGCACCTCATTAAGACATGGAATTGATGAGGAAGAGTATATGGGTGAAGAAGACTATGCCTTGCTGTGGTGAACAGAATAACAACCTCCTAAAGATGCCTATGTCTTCATCTCCAGAACCAATAAATATGCTATTTTATGGTTAAAGCAAAAGAGACGGGCAACTGTGACTAAATTAAGAATCTTCGAATAGGAAGATTATCCTAAATTTTCCAGTGGGTCCAATATAGCTCTTAAATGATGGAAGAGGAAAGCAAAAGAGGAAGAAAGATGTGATGATGGAAGCAGAGGTTGGAGAGATGCAATTGAAAGCCTTGTGAATAGAAGGGATCCACGAGCCAAGGACGGAGAACATCTTCTAGAAGCTGGAAAAGACATGACACAAAATCTTCCCTAAATCTTCAAGAAGAAATGTATCCCTTTCAATGCACTTCAGATTTCTGACCTCCAGAACTGACAGGAAACAAATTTTAAAAAGACTTGACATTTGTTGTCATTTGTTACAGCAGCAGTAGAAAAATAATGCACTTATTTTGTTAAAATGGACTGTTGTAAACAAGACAGACCAACCCTGAGATGGTGAGTTTTCGGAAACACTACATACAGAATTTGTGTATTTAGAAACTGGTTGCCCCCAAGATTCTGTGTGTAGCAACAAAGTACATTTACTACAGTTTGAAGACTTGCTAAGGGGTATAAGCTAATAAAAGCAGGGCCTCTGTGGTCTGTGTTCCACTGTTAAATGAAATCTTTGCTACTTTCTAGTTTCATCACATCATGAAAATTACCTACTCTCTCTGTGCCTAAATTTTTGATACTTTTGAAAACTGGAACCTCAGGAATATTACTTACTCTCTCTGTGCCTCTCAGTTCTCTAATTTGGGAAAATTGGGATGTTAGGAGTTACCCGATAATGTGGATAAGAAGATTAAATGTAGGCAAAAATAAAAACCACATAGGAAAGCACTTTTAGAAAATCTACCACCTAGTAACCAAATAATAAGTTAATATAATTTTATTAGTAACTGAAATCAATTTTGTAATAATTATTTAGTGTAAATAGAACAAATATTAGTTGTTGAAGAAGCATTTAAAACATAGGATACATCTGGCCAGTGTGGTTCAGTGACTGAAGGTCGACCCATGCACCAAGAGGTCAACGGTTTGATTCCCAGTCAGGGCACATGCCCAGGTTGTGGACCAAATCCCCAGTGGGGGGCATGCAGGAAGTGGCCAATCAATGTTTCTCTTTCTCTCTCCCTCTCTCTTTCTCTCTCTCTAAAATCAATAAAGAAAAAACAAAACAAAACATAGGATACACTTTTTTCTAAAATTGGAATGCAAATGGAGGCTGACAAACAGATGAATTGAACAACATAATGCATCATGCTGTGAATGGAAATGATCTGCACATTATGGAAAATACTTTTTCATTTATATTATAATTATAAAATGCTCAATTTAGACCAAAGCACTTTGAGGATTCTCTTTTCATGAAATAGTCATACATTCAGATAAAATTATGCACAATAAATTCCATAGTATTATTTTACAAAATAATAGAAACATATTATAAACAAGATAAATAGGGTCCATTTTTATTATGACATATTATGAATCCTTTAAAAATTGAATTCTCACAGACATTTTTCTGGCATAATTAAAGTACACACATGTAAATAAAATACGCAAAAATATATATTCTGGAACAGAATATAATAAAATAGCAGCTAGTATTTCTCAGTGATGGATTTATGAAAAGTATTTTACATAATTTGCATGTTTTTCTACCATTAAAATAGTTTGTTAGTTTGAATTTTACTTATTATAATAGAACATTAAACATGTCGATTAATAAACCATAATTCTTTAAAAAATTTTAAATTTATTTGAGATTTAAAAATACATGTTGAATTAAAATGACAACATTTCTATGAGTAATGTAAATTATCTCATAAAAAGGCATAGTTCTCAACCATAACTATGAAGCACAATCATCTGGGAACCTTAATCAATACAAAAACACAATAATCAAATAACAACAACAGCCCAGGGCCCAGACCCACGGACGCAGTTGCTCTGTCATAGGACAGACACATACACTCACATTTCCAGTGATTATAATCAGTTCGAGTCTCACTAACATTTGTAGTAAAACAGTTAGGGAGTCTTCACTATATAAGATAAACATAGAGTATTTATAATTCAATTAGTTTGTTTGACTTGGATTTATTTTACTATGCATTACAATATTACTCCAAAGTTTACTCAGGAGGCTTTATTGGGAAGCCTGATAATTTTTAAGAGCATAAAACATTCCTGAAAGAAAAAAGTTTGAAAACTACTGACATTGCTTATAGTTTGGTAATAACATAAAAACAATTTTAGTATTTCTGGGCTTCCTGGAAAATAGAATCCACTATTAAGTTCTGTGAAACCATGTGTTATAATACTGTTCTTGAAGCAAGTGAGATAAAAAGGTGGTGACCAGGAAGACAGAACTGCTCCAAAAGTTATAAAGTAAATAGGTCACTTGACTAAGTAAATTTTACACCTTTCTAAAATACAAAGGCAGCCAAAATAAGAACATAGAAAAATCAATAGAAATACCTTTTTAAATTATTATATGTGAATAATAAAATCTATATTATTACTCCATAAAATGTGTGATGAACTCACTGATATTTTGAAAGTATCATTGTATCCATACCCACTTAATTAACTAAGTATTCAAACTTTAAAAATTGATGCAATTGTTAAACATTTGTACATTTTCAACGAGCTTTGTAACAGTCGATATTGATACAGGAGTCTAGAGACATCTTGGAAAATTATTAGCCCCTGGAGTCAAAGAAATTTATATGAAGAAATATGTTTGAGCTCTTCTCGGAAACTCAATTACTCTTATTGAGCAACCTGGGAAAGTGAACAAATTATATCCAAGTTTTTCATCCAAATTACTGTCAGATATATGTTAAAATAACTGTCCCTCAAATCAAAACAGGAATGCAAAATTTTGCCATTCCTTACAGACTTAATTTTAAAAAATGATGAGAAATTAATATAGCTGGTGTATATTTTTCTTACATAAGCTAAGTGGCTTGAAATCCTTTTCTTTTTTTTTTCATCCTTCTTTCTTCTTTTTTGTTCTTTTTCTTTTAATCCTCGCCTGAGGATATATTTTTATTGATTTACTTTTAAGAGAGAAAGGAAAAGAGAGAGAGAGAGAGAGAGAAAGAGAAATAGAGAGGGAGAGATAGAAGTTGATGTGAGAAAAAACATTGATTGATTACCTCTCCTATGAGCCCTGACCAGGGATGGAAACTGCAACCTAAGTATGTGCCCTGACCAGGAATTGAACCCACAGCCTTTTGGTGTAGAGGATGATGCTCTAACCAACTGGACCACCTGTCACTTCTTTTTTCCCTGACTTCCTCCTTTTAAAAAAAAAAAAAAATGTCCATTGTGGGCTAGCCATTATGTAACAGAAGCAAGATAGACATGCTATCACATATCTTAGCATTTAGTGTTGGATACACACATTGAAAGGGGCTATAACAGAACTGAGAACATGGGTAACATTAGTACAACAGATAACACTCAAACCATTCTTTGAAAACATTGTCCACATTTGCCATTTAAAATCACAGTGGAAATTAACTAAGTAAAGCAGAGGTAAGGCTGAGAGAGGACAATGCAGGGGGATGTCCAGACAAAAGATACAAACAAAAAACCTGAAACAAGATACTTGTGATGGTTAATTTTATATGTCAATTTGAAGATGACAGTTGGAGGAACATCTGAGATTCCATAGCCATGTGAACCAGTTCTTAAAATGAACCTCATCCTGAGTGTGTGTGTGTGTGTGTGTGTGTGTCCTGTTGCTTCTGTTTCTCTGGAGAACCCTGACTTATACAACTCTGGAATATCAAAGTGGCAAGCAATGACTGAAGAATGGAAGGATGGTTAGTATAAGTAGAGAATGAGAAAGGCTACAATTATGACTGAAATTAAGAAACTAGTGAATGGTCAGACCACATAGATTCTTAAAACAATGCTAATTTTAAAATATGTTCTTGTAATAAGTGACATAATCAAAAAAATTTTAAGCAAGGAAATAATAGTCATATCTCAAATTTAAAAAGATCCCACCTAGTAAGCCAAGACCAATAGGAAAAACGAGGTTTGGGTATATGGACAACTTCTTTTTTTTTTCCACTTTTTTTAAATTTTATTTTATTTTTGTTATAGATGTTTCTCCTTTTTTCCCCATTGACACCCTCCTTCCCATCCCCCCACCCCGATCCCAGCTTTGTTGTCCGTGTCCATTGGTTATGCACACATGCATATAAGTCCTGTGGCTTATCTCTTCCCTCCCCCCACCACCCACTCTTCCGAGGGTTGTCAGTCTGGACCCTACTTCCACGTCGCTGGGTCTACTCTGTTCCTCAGACTGTTATGTTCATTATATTCCACAAATAAGTGACATCATGTGGTATTTGCCTTTTTCAGCTTGGCTTGCTTTGCTTAGGATAATAATTTCCAGGTCCCTCTATGTCGACTCGGAGGATAACAGATTTTTCTTTCTTACAGCTGCATAGTGCTCCATTGTGTATATGTACCACTGCTTTTTTATCCATTCATCTACTGATGGACACTTGGGCTGTTTCCAGATCTTAGCTATTGTAAATAGTGCTGCTATGAACATGGGGGTACATATATTCTTTCTGATTGGTGTTTCAGGTTTCTCAGGCTATATTCCTAGAAGCGGGATCCCTGGGTCAAATAGGAATTCAATTTTTAATTTTTTGAGGTAACACCATAGTGTTTTCCATAGGGGCTGCACCAGTCTGCATTCCCACCAGCAGTGCACTAGAGTCATCTTTTCTCCACACCCTCGCCAGCACTTGTTGTTTGATGATTTGTTGATGGTGGCCATTCTGACAGGTGTGAGGTGATACCTCATTGTTGTTTTAATTTGCATCTCTCTGATGATTAGTGATGTTGAGCATTTCTTCATGTCTCTTGGCCAATTGTATACCCTGTTTGGAGAGGTGTCTATTTAGTTCCTCTGCCCATTTTTAATTGGGTTCTTTGTCTTCCTTTCGAGTTGTATGAGTACTCTATATATTTTGGAAATTAACTCCTTATCTGATGTATCATTGGCAATTATGGTCTCCCATATAGTGGGTTGCCTTTCCATTTTGATGGTTGTTTCTTTTGCTGTACAGAAGCTTTTTAGTTTGATGTAGTCCCATGTGTTTATTTTTTCCTTTGTTTCTGTTGCCTTAGGTGATGTATCAGTGAACATTCTGCTGTGTATGATATCCAAAATTTTGTTGCCTACATTTTCTTCTAGGATTTTTATGGATTCACGGGCACATTTAAGTCTTTTTATCCATTTTGAGTTTATTTTTGTTTACGATGTAAATTGATGGTCTAGTTTCATTATTTTGCATTTAGCTGTCCAATTTTCCCAACACCATTTATTAAAGGGGCTATCTTTATTCCCCTGTATGCTCTTGACTCCTTTGTCAAATATTAATTGAGCATAATCTCTTGTCTATTTCTAGATTCTCTGTTCTGCTCCACTGGTCTATATGCCTGTTCTTGTGCCAGTACCAGGCTGTTTTGATTACAGTAGCTTTGTAGTATAACCTGATATCTGGTATTGTGATCTCACCTACTTTTCCTTCCTTTTCAAGATTGCTGTGGCTATTCAGGGTCTTTTTTTGGTTACATATGAACTTTTGAAGTATTTGTTCTAGTTCTGTGAAATACATCGTTGGTATTTTGATGGGGAATGCATTAAATCTATAGATTGCTTTAAGTAATATGGACATTTTAATGATGTTAATTCTTCCAATCCATGAACAAGGTACATGCTTCCACTTTTTTATATCTTCCTCTATTTCTTTTTCCAATATTCTGTAGTTTTCTGGAAATAGGTGTTTTACATCTTTGGTTAAGTTTATTCCTAGATATCTTAATTTTTTTTGTCATGATGGTAAATGGGATTGTTTTCTCAGTTTCTTTTTTTGTGAGTTCATCACTGGTGTATAAAAATGCCTTTGATTTTTTGACATTAATTTTGTATCCTGCTAGGTTGCCAAATTTATTTATTAAGTCTAGTTGATTATTGATGGATTCTTTAGGGTTTTCTGTGTATAATATCATGTCATCTGCAAATAATGACAGTTTCACTTCCTCCTTTTCAATTTGGATACCTTTTATTTTTTTCTTCCTGTCTGATTGCTGTGGCTAAGATTTCCAGTACTATGTTAAATAAGAGTGGAGAAAATGGGCATCTCTGTCTTGTTCCTGTTCTTAAGGACAATGCTTTTAGTTTCTGCCCACTAAATATGATGTTGGGTGGAGGTCTTTTATGGTTTTATTATGTCAAGATATGATCCCTCTATTCCCACATTGCTAAGCATTTTTATCAGAAATGGATCCTGGATTTTGTCAAATGCCTTTCATATCACATCTATTGATATGATCATGTGGTTTTTATTATTCATTTTATTTATGTGGTGTATTATATTTATTGATTTGCAAATATTGTACCAGCCTTGCATCCTTGGGATGAATACCACTTGGTCATGGTGAATAAGTTTTTTCATATATTGCTGGATCCAATTTGCTAGTATTTTGTTCAGGATTTTGGTGTCTATGTTCATCAGGGATATTGGCCTGTAGTTGTCTTTCTTTGTACTGTCTTTTTCTGGTATTGAATTAGAATTATGCGGGCCTCATAAAACTAGTTTGGAAGTCTTCCTACTTCTTGAATTTTTTGAAATAGTTTGAGGAGAATGGGTGTTAGTTCCTTTTTGAATGTTTGGTAAAACTCCCCCATGAAGCCATCCAAGCCTTTTGTTTGCTGGGAGAGTCTTGATTACATCTTCAATTTGTTTTGTTGTTACTGGTCTGTTCAAGTTTTCTATCTTTTCCCGGTCCAGTTTTGGGAGACTATGTGTTTCTAGAAATTTGTCCATTTCACTTAGATTGTCAAATTTGTTGCCATATAATTGTTCATAGTAGTTGTTAATGATCTTTTGTATTTATGTGGTGTCAGTTGTTACTTCTCTTTCATTTCTGATTTTGTGTATTTGGGTTCTCTCTCTTTGTTTCTTGGTGAGTCTAGCTAAGGGTCTATCAATCTCGTTTATCTTTTTGAAGGACCAGCTCTATGTTTCATTGATCCTTTGAATTGTTTTTTTTTTTTTTTGGTCTCCATGTCATTTATTTCTGCTCTGATCTTTACTATTTCCTTCTTTCTACTTGTTCTGGGGTTTTCTTTTTGTTTGCTTTCTAATTCTTTAAGTTGTGAGGTTAGATAGTCTATTAGAAATTTTTCTTGCTTCTTGAGGTAGGCCTGTAGTGCTATGAACTTCCCTCTCGGAACTGCTTTCGCTGCATCCCATATATTTTTGTGTTGTTTGTTCATTTTTATAAGTTTCCAGGAAGTTTTTAATTTATTCCTTGATCTTCTTGGTAACCCATTCATTGTTTAAAAGCATGCTATTTAGCCTTCATGCATTCAAGTGTCTTTGCATGTTCTTGTTGCAATTGATTTGTAGTTTCATGCCATTGTGATCTGAGAAGATGCTCGATATGATTTCAATCTTCTTGAACTTGTAGAGACTTAGTTTGTGTCCTAACATGTGGTCTATCTTTGAGAATGTCCCATGTGCACTTGAGAAAAATGTGAATTCTGTTATTTTGGCGTGTAATTCTCTGTAGATATGTATTAAATCCATTTGGTCTAGTGCTTCATTTAGAGTCTCTGTTTCCTTGCTAATACTTTGACTAGAAGATCTATCCAGTGATGTCAGCGAGGTGTTGAAGTCCCCTGCTATGATTGTATTGATATTACTTTCTCCTTTGAAGTACCCCAGATTTTTAATATATTTTATTGCTCCTATATTGGGTGCATATATGTTTATCAAGGTTATATCTTTCTGTTTTATAGATACTTTTAATATTATGTAGTGGCCTTCTTTGTCTCAAGTTATGGCCTTCATTTTTAGATCTATTTTATCAGATATGAATATTGCTACCCCAGCTTTTTTCTTTTCTTTTCCTTTGCTTAGAAGATTTTTTTCTATTTCTTCACCTTCACTCTATGTTAATTTTTTGTTGTGAGTTGGGTCTCTTGTAAACAATATATATGAGTCATGCTTTCTTATCCAATCAGCTACTCTGTGTCTTTTTATCGGAGCATTCAGTCCATTTACATTTAAGATGATTATTAATATGTACTTATTTATTGCCATTTTTGTTTAGTCTGGTTATATATTTCTTCCTACTTTTTTTTTTTTTTTTACTAATTACAGCAGTCCTTTAACATTTCTTTCAGTCCTGGTTTGATGCTAATGTACTCCCTTAGCCTTTTTTTGTCTGGGAAGCACTGTATTTGACCTTCTATTTTGAATGATAGCCTTGCTGGGTAGAGTAGTCTTGGATTCAGATCCTCGTTTTTTTATGACCTTGATTACTTTGTCTCATTTCCTTCTGGCCTGTAATATTTCTGTTGAGAAGTCAGCCGATCGCCTTATGGGAGTTTCTTTGTAGGTAACCTGTTGCTTTTCTCTTACTGCTTTTAGAATTCTCTCTCTTTGTCTAATCTTTGGCATTTTGATTACTATGTGTCTTGGAGTGGGCCTGTTTGGGTTCTTCTTACTTGGGACTCTCTGTGTTTCTTGAACTTGAATGCCTTCTTCCTTTACCAAATTAGGGAAGTTTTCTGTCACTATTTCTTCAAATATATTCTCTAACCCTTGCTTATTTTCTTTTTCTTCAGGAACTCCTATGATACGAATTTATTACGTTTCCAGTTGTCCCACAGTTCTCTTAACCTGTCTTCCTGTTTTTTAATTATTTTTTCCTTTTGGTTTTCTGATTGGTTGATTTTTTTCTACCCTGTCTTCTAATTCACCGATCCGGTCCTCAACTTCCTCTGCTCTGCTGTTTAGACCTTCCAATGTGTTCTTTATTTCTGAAATGTCATTCTTCATTTCTTCTTGGTGGTTTTTAATTTCCAACTGGTTGATTTTTAACATTTCTTTGTCTTTATTCATGGTGTTGATGTCCTTACTCATGCTTTGAGATTCCTCAAGATCATGGCTCGAATTCTAGCCCTGTTAACTTGCTTAACTGCTCCATATTTATCTCATCTTCGGTAGAGGTCTCTTATTTTTTCATTTGGCTTTTTTTCTTTGTTTCACCATTTTGGCTATCACAGTGGGCTTTGGAGCCTGCCAAATTTTCCCTGTGTGTGTTGGTGTCCTGCTGTTTGTGGCTTCCTCTCCTGGGTTTGGATGAGTGAGGGAGGATCCACTTTAAAGACCACTGTCATGTCTTACTTTCCTGGTTTGAGTTGCTAGCCCAGGAATGGTTCAGTTATCTTCTAGCTTTTTGCCTGGAGGCTATCAGTAACAGTTACTGGAAGAGCCTTGGGTACTCAATTGAATGAAAAACTCCCTCAGGTGCCCAGCGTAAGGGGATTTCCCAAGGGTGTGGCAGATGCTGGTTGTTAATGAGCCTCTATTTGCATTTCAGTGGCCACCTGGGTGGGTTTGAATCTCTAAGGGAGGGGCCACGACTTCTCCCCAGAATCTTGGGAAGGAGTAAGATGGCCACCGTCTTGAGTGACTGCAACTCAGCAAAAGCTCTGAGTGCCCTCCAAGTCCCAAGTGTCCCCACACAGTTCAAGTCCAGTCCATCCTACTTCTGCAGGAGCCCAAGTTGAGTCGCTGTGGCTATTTTAGCACTCTGTCCCAGCTCTGTGCTGTGGAGTCGCTTAGGACTTTAACCCTGAGGGCGCTACTCCCAGCTAAGACTGCTGCTGTTTGTGGGGTCCCAACCCCCCTTCTCGTGCCTCTGTAATCTTACCAAGATCAAGTCAGTGTCCCTCGTTATATGGGCCTCACAACCTGTTTTTCTGTTGCCTTTCCCGACGATTTGTCTTTATTTAGTTATAATTCAAGTTTGGTCTTGGGAGATGGTCTGTGCATCTTCCATTCACTCCACCACCATTTAACTATTTCCAGGACTACTTCTTAACTTTTTGTAAATCTATATCTACTTTAAAATAAGAAGTTTATTTAAATATGTGACCACAATAAAAAGTTAAGATTGTAAACTGATTCTAGCCTCAAATACATTATTTTGCCTCTATCTTGCCTCTCTCCATAATAGTATGAGAAGCTTTAAATGTATCTACTCATCGCTCATCTCTGTTGTTCTCTCATCCTCAATAGGATTCTCCAAAAACTGAGTTAGTTTGGTTCTCTAAAGAAGCAGAAGCCAAGTTGGGATGAGACATGTGTGAGATTTATTAGTAAAACACCAGTGAGAGTGTTTTCAGACCATGACTCTGGCCTGATACATGCGAAAGGTAAGGTGAATGCAGAGGGTTGGCTCAGGAGATTCTCAGACTATAGCACAGTTCTACAAGAGTTGCAGGCAGGGCAATGGGAATCCTCATGTCATTCTTCAGAGTAGTCAGGACTTTCCCAGCACTGAACCTGCTCCCAACTAATACACTGAACCTATGGAGTCCAGTTTATTGGTTGGGAGTCCCTCAAAAGAAGCATGGTCTCAGTGCCAACAAGGAGTTTCTCTATGCTTTTGGAATCATGCATAGTCTCCATTACTACCATGAGGGGTAAGTTATTCATGAATCTACAGTACTAGCCCTGGGATAACATGGGGGTAGGTCTGGCTGAACTCAACTTATTCCTAGATTGCTCAGTGCCTCCTTCTGCCATGCGTGTTTTCAGGTGGGAACTGACTTAAGAAACAAGGATCCACAAATGTTGTGTTCTCTCCCATAGTTCCATCAACATGTTCTTTCCCAGAATTCTGAGTTCTCCCACTACAGAGAATTTCCCCTCATCACTTACTTTCAGGGCTGTCCCAAGAAGGCACGAAGTGACAGCAGTCCAACTCAGCCCACATTCGCATATCAAGCCACCCCATGCCTGAACCAAACCAATCCATTTTTTTTCAACAACAGCTGATTGTAAGAAAACCACAAAACAATAAGTGTGATTTTATAGAGAGACATCAGAAAATCAGAGATGGGATATGTGTCCTGACCACTTATTCTGTGACTTATTTCTGCTCCTCAAGTTGCTTCAGTACCCAAGGATCCATTTTCACCTGTGTTCTCCCTGTTTCTATTAATATATATTAGCAAAGTCCTATAGGTTTTTTGGAGATTGATTCTGAATATGTCATTTCTATCATATGCTGGCTTGCTGCTGTGGCTGTTTGATATCATGGCCTAGGGATTAATGATAACCTAGCATAAGTTGGTACTTGTACAGAATTCAGGGACTCAGTCTCTACTAGTTGCAAGAGAATAAAAAGAGCAGAGTTTTGAACAATGAGCAGATGTCTAATACAGCCAAACGATCTGGTTCTGGGAGCCTGGGTGACTGAACTGTGATTTTTGATTGGGGTTTGCCAGAAACTCCACATTGTCTTTATCTGCAACCATTATTTCTATCATCATATGACCTGCAAGATCAATGGGCTCAAGTGGTAATGCCTCTTACTACAGAGATTTCTTGCTCTGGCTCTACTCAAAACTGGCCATTTTCCAAGTCACATCATAAGTGTCAAAGCAATATTTACTATATGCAAAATTCAAAGAATCCTGTCAAATGTGTTCCACTTCTTTCTTGGTGATGGTGGTGCATGAATACATTGTTTAACTTACAGGGAGTATTTTGATGTGGTGCCCTAGAGTTGTGAACCTTTATATATTGCCTGGCTGGTGTGACTCAGTGGGTTGAGCATCATCTCATGGACTGAGAGGTCCCCGTTCAATTCCCAGTCAGGGCACATGCCCAGATTGTGGGCTCGATCTCCAGTAAGGGGTGTGCAGGAGGCAGCAGATCGACGTATCTTTCTCACATTGATGTTTCTATCTCTTTCTCCCTAAAAAATCAATTAAAAACATATAAAAAATTAAATATTTACTAAGGTGGAGTTGCCCTGAACCTTTGTATTTTTTGCGCCTGCGACATTCAAGAGTCTAACCAGGGCAACTCAAGCACTTGCTACTACTGTTCCATGTCTAAATAACATGGTTTATGCATTTTGTTCAATAAATAACATAAAACCAAAAGCAGTGACAGAATTAATCTGTTATAGTAGAAGCATCACATCTGGAAAAGTTGCACAGATTAGTAGTACACTTGGTTAAGTTCACAGTAGTCCTTTGACTGCCACTTTAATCAACGCTATTGTAGGGCAGACTGGTGAATCTTGAAGGGTTCTTATTGTAAGGCCGGTGAGCTCTGGGGAGTCACATAACCTGGGAGTCACATGACCGGCAAATGGCTGGCCTGAAGAGAAACCGAAACCACCAAATACCTCCCCTCTCTGTTCCTCAACCCCAACCCCTATAGCCCGAGGAAAAATCAAAACTACCAATCAAATACCTCCCCTCTTGCTTATGCAGAATCAAGTACCTCCCCTCTTTATTCCTCAACCTCCCCTATAAAACTTTCCTGGGCACCCCTGACAGCGCAACTTCCCTGGCCCCCTCCACGTGGACCAGCGAACCTCAGGAACACTTCAATAAAACTTTTGCCCGCTTTTGCAGCTCCATTTCTCTTTCTTCCTTGGCGAGATATGTTACAATAATGAAGAGCATCATCCTCAGTTACTGAAGTTGTTAAGGGTAGCAGTAATCTTTGTCATTTCACCTAAGTTGTAATATTGTTTCTGATGTTCTACCTTAAGCAGGGATGGGGAAGTTTCAGGAACTTCAATTTTGTTTTGTTTTTGGCTTGTTTTTCTTTACCATGATTGTTTTCCTCATGAAAACAAAAAAAAAACTTGGGGGTTGAACGAGATGTTCAATATATACATCCTCCTTACCACCTCAGGCCAGAGAACAACCACAATGTGGGGTTGTTGACTAATTACTAAGAAATGGGCCACTCCATTCAACACCTGGTTTCTATAAGCCCCAATGCTTTTTAGGGTGCTATGATAGCATTCCTGTTCTGTTATCTTTGTAAGCTTTTTTTTTTTTTTTATCCTCACCTGAGGACATTTTTGCATTTATTTTTAGACAATGCGGGAGGGAGAGAGGGAGGAAGAAAGAGAGAGAAACATCAATGTGAGAGAGACACATCCAGTGGTTGCCACCCACATGACCCCAACCAGGGCCAGGGACAAACTGCAACCGAGGTACATGCCCTTAGTGGGAACTGAACCCAGGACTCTCTGGTCCACGGGCCAACACTCTTAACTGCTGAGCCAAACCGTCCAGGGCTGTAAGTTTAGTCCTCTATATAAAAATCCTTCAGAATGCTGGGCCTTATTATTCCCCATTGAGTAGTTACTGTGTTAAATGGTTGTGGGTGCCTTTAGAGACTAATTGGGGGAAACACTATCATAGAAACTTGCTATGATACTTTGGTAATCTTCCTCAATGTGACTCATCGTCCTGTTCAACTTGTGTTTCTATTCCTGAGAATTGAGAACTGAATGAGAGGTCCTAATTTTCTTTTGAGACAGTTAAAACTAGACTGGGGCTCATTAGCTCTGGTAGAGTTTTGTTATATAGATTAAGCAATTCTCTCACTTGTGGCTTATATACTTAATCCCTAGGAACCCCATGGTCTATTAGTTATTCCCCATAGATCTCTGTGAAATCATTCCAGCTTTCTCACTTATAGTAACTATATACATCTTGTCTCTGACAGTTAAATGCTGCCATCAGGCTTCTGGTTCTGGAATCTTATCTCTTCGGATACTTAGATGTACATAACAACTTCTGTTATCAACCCTGATGGACAAAGAACAGAAAATACTACTTTTAATTATGCCAGGAGCTCTCTCATTAGTATACTGTTTATTGCTTTAAAGAAATATCTTCTAGGCCCCCCAAAGGAACAGGTTTAATCAATAGGTCCTCTAGTTTTATAAATTAACTCTTGGCTAGCATGGGACCAAACTGAAATTGGACTTCCTCTGCAGTAATGTGCATGTTTGGCATCTTCAGCTCATTTATTGTAGGCCATATTTTTGGGGTGTGTGCTTGTTTTCTTATTTTTTGTTTTGTTTTTTTGTTTTGTTTTGTTTTGTATGATATTCAAAAACAAAACATCCTAGCAGCATATTAAGACTAGTTCAAAGATGTTAAATTCTATGTTACAAGAGGGCGATCCATATTAGCACATTTCATGTATTTGCCTCACCCTTTCACTCCAGTAAACCAAGATCAATTTCCAGTTAAAATAGCCCTGTACTATATGAACATATTAGCCAAAGCTGGCCCTCTTTTGATACCCTTTCTCCTGAAACACATGCTGATTGCCGAGTCAGGCTGTGCTAAGATTTGATTCTAGCTATCAGCCCATGTTACTTAACAGAATATGAGAGCTAACTTTGAGGAGGACAAGCAACATCATTTGAGGCATCCAGTTCAATCGAAGCTTTTGCATGTTGTCAATGTATGGGCAGAATTCTATCCTAAAGTAAGAGTATTTAGAGATGAAGTTTTTCCAACACATCCAACCAGATGTCTCCATTCCAGGTGTCAGGGTCTAACAGGGTCTCTCAGAGCTACAGCTTTGGTGAAGAGAAATTTTCAGAGATTTGAATAAACCTATGCTCTGTTTTAGTCAACAAGATATGAAGTATCTCTACATCCTCTTAGAGAGGACTTGAGATTTTTATAGAACTTCTGAGTTTGACATCATTTACTGATTTGACGGTTGGCGGGCTTGTACCTGTTATTTTGTTCCTTGAGTGCACCCTTGCGTGGCACTTAACATAAACCAAGCAACCGGTGCTAACAAACTCACAACTGCCATTTCCATCCTTTCCTCCAAAGCAAGAAGGGTTGCATGTGTCAGCACAACTCCTTTCGTCTGTACCCACTCGTTTCACGTGTAGAGGAGGCTTACCGGTTGTAAGGCTCTAGCATGCCAGCGCTTGGAAGCACAGCACTCTGCCAGGATGTGCCTTTGTTGTCACCATGTTGGCAAGTAATTCAACTTCACAGTTTCCTCATGGGTATCTGTTTCCTTGGTCCATCTCTGGTACCAAATTAGTATGGACGTTCCAGAAGCAGATTTTCAAGTCAAGTGTTCAAGACAAGATTCTTTATTTGGGAGGGAAGAAAACAATTAGCCAAAGAATAGAAAAGTGATACAGAAAAAGGGGGGATAAACAGAAAAGTTATTATACTAGATACCACAGTTACTGATGAGCATAACCTTGGGAAAGGGAGAGGGCCCTGATAATTATAATTATTATTATTATTATTATCACATAAGAAAATCTATAAAAATAATAATCGGTGTATCTGGTAAGATAGCAGTAAAAAAATTTAATTATTTTTCTTAGTATATTTAGAATTGAACAAGAGCCCCAATGATATTAATTGGATTATTTTCTTCTTTTTCATGAGGATGGTTACAATGCCTATGTTTTATAAGATGAAGCACATCAGCAGCATATGATATTCATTCTACTGCTTAACAATACTGAAAGATAAACTGTATTAAAAAGCATTTATGCCAGTGGTTCTCAACCTTCCTAATGCCATGACCCTTTCATACAGTTCCTCATGTTGTGGTGACCCCCAACTGTAAAATTTTTTTTGTTGCCACTTCATAACTGTCATTTTTCTACTGTTATGTCTTAGGCGACCTCTGTGAAAGGGCTGTTCGACCCCCTCTTTGGTCTGGCCTCTTTTTAGGTCACAAGAGAAAGTGTACCTAAACAATGACTTTTAGATAGAGTAAAGGTTAGCATGTAGGGCATAATCATATTTTCTAGTTTGATCATCCAGCTTTGTTTTCAAAAGCATTAAGATTATTCAGTTCATGTGTGTGCATTTACATTTGTTTGACAACGTGCTTTAATATAAGTAATTCTGAACAATGTTTTATTGTAAATATTTGTTTAATTTGTTAAAGAGAATGGTATGTAGTAGTATTTTATAATTATTATATTTTGATAAATGTTTCAAATTCTCTAATATTGAAATTCATTTCTTACTTGACCTCTACACAGCTATTTGTTCTCTGCTTTCTCTTTATCTCTCTCTTCTTCTCTTTGGCTTTCTCTCTCCCCCTCTAGTTGACTCTTTTCCTCTAATTTAGTTTACTTGCACTCCCATACACATACAAAAAACATTTACAGAATATAATTATTGTACTTCAGAAAATTATGTACAGACTGGAGAAAAAGTTCAAATAATTTTTTGTATGTGTTTGTTATATTTTGTATATACTTTAAAATGATGTACTTCCCATCATAAAAAAATAAATAAAAGTGATTGTTCCCTTTACTCATGTAGAATATTTGGATTTTTCATTTTCAATTTCTTAAGTAATTTTGATACAGTGATAAAACTTAAAGATGTTTTTGTATACTATCAAAGAAAGTGATATCATTGTGATTAGATAGTTATTAATAATAGGAAAGGAGAAAAGGGGGAAGCCAGACATAAGCATGGTCACCTGAGCAGCTTCACCAGGAAGCTGAACCTTCTCACTCCCCAGGGAACCACTGGACCATTCCCTGCAGATCACTGGGGGAATGGGTCCAACAAAGGGGAGATAGATGCATGCCCAGTAAAGTCGGGGTGATAATAGAAAAGGTACTTGCCTGTCAGTCAAACCTCGGTACAGAGCTGGTTGGCTAGAATGGGTGTGGCCACTGTAAGCCTATGAAAATTTGGGAATACATCATCCCCTAAACAAAGGAGTTCCCTCTCTTTTTGCTCACATGGTTCTCTCTTGTGACACTTGTCTTGTGGAGCTCTCTCATTCCTGCTTCCTTGCACTTGCCCATATGGCCCATGGTCATGTAGATCTCACATGCAATAGACTGATGGACGGCAGCACGAAACACAAGCTTAGCTAGACTGATGCTGGACTGAACACTGCTCCGATATGGAGAGAAAACTCTGGACACTGGCTTTTATTCTAGCCCTACTGAAACCACAGCGACACTTCCTCCATTGTAGAAAGGAGCGAGAGAACCTTGGGAACTCTGGGGTGTAATTCCAGAGAAATAAAAACCACTTGTTCTCCATTTGAGTCTCAGAAAATTTGTTTTCTTGTGATATTGCAAGAATTTCACTCTCATGAGCAACAGATGGGGAAGAAGGCACCCACTTCCACTGGTAACAAAAACATCACATCTACATTATATTGTATTATTGTACTTTCTTCTGTCAATCATACCTTCAGGGAAGTACATATACTTAGTTATAAGAAGTTAAGTATAAGTAAGTTATTCTTAGTCATAAGAAATTACTTGCAAGAAGTGCCTTGGCATTCTTAATATATTGCAAAGTGAATCTTTTTTGTGTGTGTTAAAAATAAACATAGCCCTGGCTGGTTTGGCTCAGCAGTTAGAGCATCAGCCACAGACCAGAGAGTTCCGGGTTCAGGGTCCGCTAAGGGCATGTACCTCGGTTGTGGTTTGTCCCCACCCCAGCTGGGGTTGTGTGGGTGGCAGCCACACGATGTGTCTCTCTCACATCGATGTTTCTCTCTCTCTCTCTTCCCCCCAATCTCCCTCCCGCTCTATCTGAAGTGCAAAAATGTCCTCGAGTGAGGATTTAAAAATAATAATAATGATAAAAAATAAATATAAATTTGATTAGCCCACTTTATTTCTTTAAAACCTTTAGTGCCCCACTCTATGCTCTAAGATGGGTTTTAAAACTCTTAGCATGGCCTGCACTTGCTTACTATCACCTCACCACCCACCACTCACTATAATTCTGTCTCACTGAGTCTGAGTGTTCTTTTTTTTTTTTATCCTCACCCAAGGACATTTTTGCACTTATCTTCAGATAAAGCAGGAGGGAGGGGGACAGGAAAAGAGAGAGAGAAACATCAATGTGAGAGAGACACATTGACTGGTTGCCACCCACATGACCCCAACCATGGCCACGGAGGGGATGCACCACAACCATGGTACGTGCCCTTAGGGGAACCAAACCTGGGACTGTCTGGTCCACAAGCCAATGCTCTAACCATTGAGAAAAATTGGCCAAGGCTGAGTGTTCGTTTAAAAAAATAATAAATGTAGTTTAGAAGACTGTAAAAGCCTTCCAACATACATAAAAAAGAAAATCCAAACTTCTTGCCATAAACTTAAATGCCTTACAGGCCCTGGCATCTGTCTAATTCTCCACTGGTTTCTGCTCCACCTTCTCTCCTGATCCATTCAGTGACAACCACACACAGTTCTTCCACTTTGCAAAGCAATTAAGCTTCCTTTGCTGAAGGGCTTTTGTATTTTCATTCAAACACCTCAAACTCTTTAGTGGAATTTTCTCAAAGCTCTAGTGGAGCTTGGAAGTAAGTTTCTCAGAGAAAACATCACTGGTCTCTTAATCCACTTTTATTTCCTTCACAGAAAATAATACCATGAACAGTGCTTGCGTTTCATATGTGTATGTGTGAGTGTGCCAGTGTCCCTGCGGAACCAGCTCAGGATGGTCCTATCAAGTGTGACACGGTGCTGGGTTGTTTTTCCAGGACAACAGGCCAAAACCACAAGTCATGTAGCTGAAGCATGCAGAGGAGAGAACTTTGAATTCTAGCTGCACCCAGATCTAAAGTCTCACCCCTACCCCTCAGGCCACATGGAACCAACAGACCAGGTCATCACCAGAACTAGAGCACTGAAACTCTTCAGAAACCAGTGGTACTCTCTCTAGAGAGATGTGGTGTAGATGTCCTTTTACCATAAATGGCTAAGTCCTGCAGTCCTTCAATTAAGACTTGCCCCACTGGCGCTACGGCATACCTGTTACCGCTAGCCTCTAAAATACTCTGGTGTGGTCCAACAAACAAGACAAATTTTAGGGTTAGGTCTCCCATCTTCTTGGTTGAGTCTTCTCAATCAATAATCCTTTCCTGACTCCAAATGTGGATGTTTTGGCCTTTCAAAGTGTCAACACAAGGACTTTGAATAGGTAACACCTGTGCATACATGTATGAATATGTGTACACACACATGCACACAAAAATATACATTCTGACTCCTCCCTCCAGCATGTAAGCTCCGTGAAGGTATAAGGGTAGTCATATTGACTGTATTGTTCACTATCATCTATATCCCAGGCTTAGCACACAGGTGCTTAATATAATATTAGATAGAGTAAAAAAAAAAAAAAAAATTAAGGGTATATCCAGATTTTTCTCTCTATGCAGTACAACTATTGTGTCACCATGCACAGAGATTACTTCAGTGAAAATGTGATGCTAAAAATATCAAAATTGTCACATATTGACGATGCGTATTTTATATTTCTGATTACCTACTAGCTAAATTATTATGATTTTAAATCAGAAGCTTTATGAGGTTAAAAAAATTATTCAAATTTTAAACTCTATAGTCAGAATTAGTACAACTGAAAATGTATTCATTCAAATCAGTTTATTACATGGTTATTTATAAGAGAAAATTGTATTTCAAGCATATAATAAGTAGATTCATTAATTTATAAAAATTACTCAAATGGATATAATTATAAGAAAAAAGTCCTTGCTCATAAAGCTTAGAGGGCTCTTTTGATGATGAACATCAAAATACCCAGTCGCGAGAACAGATGGTTCACTTAACAGGAAAGATTTTTTCTTTATTAAATAAATTTTCAATTTTTGCCTTAATTCAATAAAAATTGTATCCTTCCTAAGATTGGGATAAATTGGCAAGATATGCATTCGGAAGTCTTTTGCAGATTTTAGAAGGCTGCATCTGTTGGTGATCTCATGATCTTTTTTAGAAAGATTATCTCACAACAGATGTTCATGGGTATCTGAAAAATAAAATACTATAATAGCAGAATGTATACTTATATATAAAAGATAGGCCAGAGACATTAGTAGTAGATTGCTTATATATCTGAAATGTCAAGGTGATGTGCCACCATCCTCAAATATTTTTAAATGTATTTCCTAAAAATAAGCTTATTCCCCTACATTACTAGAATGCAAGTGTAAAATATCAAGAAATTATTAACATATTACTACCATCTAATACTCGGACACAACTCCAATGTTGGCAGCTTTCATAATGATGACTTTTAAAGAAGAATGTCCCTGTGTGCCTGGAGTGGGTCAGTGGATTGAGCATCGTCCCATGGACTGAGAGGTCCCAGTTCAATTCCCGGTCAGGGCACATGCCCAGGTTGTGGGCTTGATCCCCAGTAGGGGCATACACGAGGAAGCCGTTCATGTTTCTCTCTCATTGATGTTTCTCTCTCTCCCTCCTATTCTCTCTTATTGATGTTCTCTTTCTCCTATTCTCTCTCTCTCAAAAAAAAAAAAAAAAAAATCAATAAAAACATATTTAAAAAAATAAAAAAGAATGCCCTGACTAAAATCAAGTGTTGCTTTTATTTATCATTTCTATTTTGTCTTCTTAAATCTAAAAAAAAAATGATTTTCTATCTTCAAAAAAATTTTTAATGGATTTTACAGAGGAAGGGCGAGGGAGAGAGAGAGAGAGAAATATGGATGAGAGAGAACATCGATTGACCGCCTCCTGCATTCCCCCCGCTGGGGATTGGGCCCACAACCTGGGCATGTGTCCTGACCGGGAATCAAACCAGTGACCTCTCAGTGCATGGGTCGACGCTCAACCACAGCCACATTGGCCGGACTGATTCTCTATCTTTATTTAACTTTTATGATGTTGAAATCATAAATTGTTGAAGATTATATGCCAGCTACTTTTAGAAATTTCTGTTTGGTTTGGCTCCTTTTTTCTCATGATTTTAATTAATTCATTTATAGACTCCAGGTATCTTATTATTTGTAGTGGGTTATAATCTGTTCCTATCATTATTTATTTTCATGATGGAAGTGTTCTGATTTTGCCAGTCGAAGTCCCTTAGAACTGGCTTTTGTGTCTTTTTGATATGAGCTTATCATTATTTGAGTACTGCCTTGATTTCTTGCATAAAAGATATTCTGGGGAATGTACTTTCTCTATCTCAAATTTCAAATCACCAAAAAGCTTTGGTTACGTTAAGTGGAAATTGATATTTGAAAACCAGTATGTAGATCCTATGAGATCCTATGTTCATTGTTATTAGGCTATCATGTTCCCAGGTCCTCTCAGCAAACAAAGCTAGAGAAAATATTTTTGCGGGTGTGTATGCACACACCCTGATTTATGTTTGCATGATTATATCACTGCTGTCCAATAGAACTTTCTGTGATTATTTGGAATATATGCATTTGTAAATAGATAAAATGTAGCAAAAGAGATGAAATAAATATACACAAAAAACAAGTAGATGTAATCACACATGCAGATATGTTTGGGTAGATAGTCTATCATTGTCTTGTCAGCCGGCGTGATGATAAGATTTGCCATTAGAGGGCACTGGAAATCCACTGAAGGATGCAGGGACTTTCCACCTGGGTTCCAGGGAGCTTCTCCTTCTGCCGTGCTGGAGCAGCTAGTGAAACTCATTCCTAGCAGTTTCAGTGGTGTTGGAAGTGAATTGAGTGACAGGTGGCTTCCTAGAGGTGAACTGAGAGACGATTCGGCTGTCACTTCTACCTTGAAAACATGTGTCTTCTTCAATTTGCACTTGAAAAGAGAAGGCCTGTGGACCACATCTGAGCCTAATGTAACCCCTGGCGCAGTTTCGCCAGCCAGCAAGCAGGCCAATGAGCTAAAGATAATGTTTGTTATGGTAAGTCATAGGTATTTTTGGATTTTTGAAAATAAAAGAAATGAAAGTTGGCTTATATAGTTGTAGCGTAAATCCTGATTATTTATTTATATATATATATATTTTTTTTTTTTTCTTTTTTTTTTTTTTTCCTTTTTGTAATGAGAGTGTCTGATTTAAGCTTTTATTGCCAAGGGATCCACTACAAAGAGGCATCTGTTTCAAAGAGTGCTTTCTCCAATAAACACATTGTCAGCCACAGGACTAAACAGCCAGGATACCTACCCCAGTCAAGGCTCCTTTGGTTTAGAGATTTGGTTGATTACGATAACTGACCTTTGGGCTACAAGTTTTTTCTCTTCCTGGCTTTCGATTGACAATCTTCCTTTTTTTTTGTGGGGTGGGGGGGTTACGTGTCCCTAGCTGGAACTGAACCCAGGACTCTCTGGTCTGCAGGCCGATGCTCCAACCGCTGAGCCAAACCGGCCAGGGCAGCAATCTTAATGTTTTAAATTCACGAATAAAGCATTAGCCTGGGAAACCCTAGGCCCCCATACTCAACTAAAATAAAAGCAGAAGCCCAGGCCTTTGCTCTCATAGTTGAGCTC